>NC_079205.1:64418083-64718083 GCF_026745355.1 Beta vulgaris subsp. vulgaris | reverse complement strand
CTGAACTGAAAATAAGCTGGGGAGAACAGGCCCTGAGTATCACTCCAGTTTTGAGGATTTTGCCCAATGTTCGAATCTTCATGGCAACAATAAGTTAGGAAGATTTTTTTCTCGTGATTCCTATTAAATGAAAAGCCATATCTAGGATTATTACAAGAAGCCCAATCCACCACAAGCTCACAACTACAATTAGCATTGTTCCCATTATATAAAAATACACCTTTTGTTTTTAAACTAGTTATTAGGCTCGGGCTATGCCCTGGGTAAGGAGAGTTTTTATTTATTAATATTATATTTTAAAATCATACCACCAAATTTCACTTGGTCTAGTGGTTAAGATTTTAATATATGACCTTGAGGTCATGGGATCAAACCTTATGCTATGCAATTTCTAGTTTTTATTGCATGAGGATTACATGGAGTAAAATGATTTAGGGAGAGCGCCACATGGCACCGTTCCACATTTAGGAACGCCTTTTAATATATAAGTATAGATAAGTGTCCTATTTTGACTTTTGCGCTATTGCCTATTCACATACTCTACTTTGACTGCACATATGTATAACTCGATGTTAGCATACAAAATGTTAAATTTGTCTCGATATATATATTAAAAATATCAAATTTTCATAATTTTAATTATAAATAATTAAATATATTAATGATTAAAATAGTACATCAACAAATGACAAGTTAAAACGGATCATCTATTTAAAAACAGATAGACATACTATAAGATACTTCATGATATTGAAGAAAATGTTTATATTTACTTACTAGTGGATGACAATTTCTGACATTTGTACCATCTCTTGCTTAAACCATGTACTATATATTAAGAAAAGAAACAATCTAATTACTAGAACAGCTAGATATTAGTACTAACATGTCCCAGCTTTTTAATTTTCAGCAGTATTTATACTGTTCATTTAACCTAAGGTTTCAGATTATTGTTCATTTGTTCCCATGTTAACCCACATTACCTTAAACAAACTTTCATGTTTAAGTATTAATCCCAATTTATTTGCACTTTATTGTCTAGCTTATCATAGACAAAATGTACCAAATGATATGGTTAAAAATTTACCCACTTGGCCATATCTTCTTCCTGG
The DNA here is from genome assembly GCF_026745355.1 of Beta vulgaris subsp. vulgaris. NCBI lineage: Eukaryota > Viridiplantae > Streptophyta > Magnoliopsida > Caryophyllales > Amaranthaceae > Beta > Beta vulgaris. The sequence continues at coordinate 64,716,971 of NC_079205.1, read as the reverse complement.
CCTATCGTTTCAGTTGATGTCTTCTACTCTCTCACTGTAGTGTTACCACTTACCGAAAGTGACTTAACATATGTAGGGGCTAATTAATATATAAACATAATGAAAGTTAGGGACCACAAAAGAAAAAATTTCCATCATAAATGACATGAATAGTGCAACATGGCCTATTAGCTAAGTATCTCCAATTATATAGTTTTGTTTATTTTCCTTGGGTTTTGTTTGTTTGTTTATTTTGGGGGTCCTCCCCTCTTATTCACCAAAAAAGAATCTCCCATTGTTTTTCACTCTCATGAATTTGGATTTAGGAGTGTTTGGCAATCGGTTGTTGGTTGTTGGCTGATTTAGTTGGTTTGTTTGACTGGCTGGAAGCATTAGTTATATGTATTATTGCCTTTTTAAGTTTGTTGTTTAAGCCAGCTGTTTGCAAAAGTATATGGCAAAATTAATTGTGGTTGTTGGCTGTTTATTAGAGAGTTTGTGGGCCAATAAGCCAAAAGCCAATCCAAAAAGCTGTTTCAGACAACTTTTTCATTTTGGTTTAAAAGTCAGCTTTTCAGTCAATCAAAAAGCCAATAACCAAATACTTTTTTTTGGCTGTTTGACCAAATTGAAAAGCCAATGAAAAAGCCATTTATCAAATATGGCCTAAGGCATAGTGCAGTCTGATCGGAACAAAATTTGAATTTCAAAATTTCAGTTCTAATCTAAACCAAACAAAGTTTGAGTCTAAATTAATCCAATTCGAATTTTCAGATACTAGATTGGATCTTATTCGGCTTATCCATAGCTTTTCAAACTCAGTTTTTCCGATGATATAAATTTGGCGCGAGTATCAAAATGAAGTGTTAAGTAATCAAAGTAATTCATAGAATCCTATAAAATTCATTAATAAACTAAAAACAACTATTAATTCATTACAAATTCAACCGTTCATTAGAACCAAAGGTTCAACAATAACATAAAAACGTGTTCAATTACATAGCAGATCTAGCTACACAACAGGTTTAACTTTACAGCAACAGGTTAGAGTTTTAACTTTTTGGGGAACAGATAGGAAGGTAAGGGATGCCAGACCATTTAGATTTTAAAACAGTTAAGCCTAATCATATATATACAAGTTTAAGATTATATTGATTGTTTTATGATTTCTACATTTTTTATGATATTTTTTGTAATAAATACAATTATGCAATATACTTACTAGTTATGAGGCACTTTTAATCATTAGCAAAATTAATTATAATGTATGCCATATAGTAAAGGGAAACCTAAATTCGAGTTCAATAAAAACTTAAAATTGGTTACTTTTTTTTCAAACGGATCAAGTTAAGTTTCTTAAACTCGAAACTCGGCTTGAACCCAAACATTAGTATAAGAAACCAATCAGTAAACCAAAATTCAAACTCAACTCAAATCATTATAATAATAGTGCTCATTTCATGTGTAATGAAATGGATTATATATTGCTAATTCTAATGACAATTGAGCAGTATTAACAACAACTCAGCAGTCATTAATGTAGCAACTTTCGTCTTAATATGGAGTAATCCATCTATGTACTATATGTTACTCCATCCGTCCTAAAATATAGTTTCATCCATGTACTATGTGTGAAAAAAGGGAAATGGAAACTATATTTTGGAACGGATGGAGTATATAAATATAATTCAAATTGATGGTAACACCAGCATTTTTTTCTCGATCCATATGAGTTACGAAGGCAGTTGAAAGTACAAAGAAGGGGATGGAGAGATTCGAACTTGTGACTTATTGTTCACAGCACTTCAATTGTAACCACTAGGCCAAGAATGGATATGCCCTTATATCATATGCATGTAGTTTCTTTATCACTTAGGTACAATGGACCAAGCAACTAAAATCAACAACACTATGTAATTAAGGTTGAAATCAATCGAACCAAAGATGTAGAATGTACCAATCACCTATATATAAGGAGTATATGTAAGTCACGAGATAGGAAAGACGAATGAATTTAGACAAAATTGGTGCAAAATTATGGCCCGACAAATGGAACAATCACTTTTTGTTTGGAATGTGTATATAGTATGTATCTTTGCGTATATTTTAACTAGGCCCAAGACTTTAATTTATCTTAGCTAAACAACAAACAAATGGAAACGTGACAAATAATAGCTTAATATCCTAATTCCTAGCTATACAAGCTAAGGAGAAAATGAATGCTTCTAATTACGATAAGATTGAAACAAGCCAATCAAGTAAGTCGCACGTCGTTGTTTTACATTTTGGAAATCTTGAGCCTAATATTATTAGATTGCTCTTAAAATATGTGAAGAGATGTCAAAGAAAATATGTGAAGAAAGATCATAATATCTTTTTAATAATATTATATGGATTTATTTAGATGTGTTTTTTTTTCAATTCTGTCAAGTCCGACTCTTAACATGTTAAAAGTAGGACATGGAGTAGGGCATCAGTTAAGGAGCTCCAACTTGATTTTTTTTTTCCTAGCATACTATACTTACATATTTTGGTAAACTTTTTGAAATTCTTTTATGTTCGGGTCGAAGCTGAATCCTGTCAACTTTCTCACCTTCTAAATTCTTAGACTATCTTTCTATGTTGCTAAGTAAAAAAGGAGGAAGTATAAGATCATGTTATCATCTCTTTAATATATCTTTCATTCATTTCCTCGTAAAGTGTAATATTAAAAGGCAAAAGCTAAGGAAGGAGATACTAAAATGCAAATTTTTTAGGATTACAACCGAAAATCAATTAACTAATACTCCTGTAATTAATAATGAGCAAATTGAATGTAACCAATCCAACAAAAAAGTTGAATAAATGGTTAGTTGTAATTAAGTATGATTATTTTTATTAATCTACAATAATAATTAACTTTTAGTAATATATATACTTTCTCCTTTCTAAAACAAGTGAAATACTTCTCTTTTTAATGTGAGAGTTTTATGAAAGAAGTGTTTCACTTATTTCATAATGGAGCATGTACTTCATCCGTTTCAAAATAGTTGCACCATTTGGCATTTGACCACACTATTCATGAACCAACTTTAACAAGCCTTCCTTCACCATTCTATAAGAAAAAACATAATCAAGTGGGATCTGGTTGAATTCGACTCAATACGAGGATTTTAAATATCAACTTTTATATTTTTTACTTATACACAATTAAAAATATTAACGTTCAAAAGAGCGTCTTAGCAAACGCAAACAGTGCAGCTATTTTGAAACGGATGAAGTATATTATAATACTTCAAACAAGACTTTGTCTATTTTGTTAAAAGATGTACAAAAATAGATAAGCATTAGAGTCGCTTAGCAGCTTGTCCATATATATGCTAGAAATGGGAGCATTGTAAGTTTTGGTTATGCACATATCACATGGGATGGTTTAAAGCATGGTGGTGGTTAGCACCACAAGCTAATGAAGGGAATAGCCATGGCGGGCTCCATGCATGACAAGGAGTTGAAAGAGTCTTAGTCATAAATTGTTAGGTTACAAACAAATTAAAAAGAGAAAAGGAAAGTTATAATAGAACCATGGTCATTGTTTCCACTGTACTAAACCCTATGATTGATGGGACCCTTATATTTATGGGGTATGATCTAAGATGTTAGATCTAGAGTTAGAAATGAAAATGACTAAATTCTTGATTTTATGAAATCAATTAATTTGGAGCCATTTGTGGTCTCTCTCTACTCCTACAATGCTGAAATTTTGGGGCTCGTTCGATATTATTGTGGTGTTCTGTTTTTGGTTTTTTGATTTTCAATGTCATATGATATAATATATATGTCTTATAATGAATAAAAAAATTAATCAGATTTATTGGGAACATGATGATTTTGAAAACTCACAACTAAAAAGTGAAAACCACTTTATCTGGTTTCCTATTTTTGGTTTTCAGTTTAAAAAAAAAAACTGAAAAATGAAAAAAAAAACGATAACGAACGGACCCTTAGTAGTTGCATTCATTGCACCAAATTTAATTATGAATAATATTTCCTTCGTTTAAAATTAATTATGATTTTTTAACATTGGTGAAACAATTATATGATTATTACTAGTCAATTATGAATACTCCCATTGTCTGAGCTTAGTTGTCATATATAGCAATACTGTTTAAAAGTGTGTGGAAAAAATGCTACATTTAAAATAGTAATGAATTATATAGTAGTAATTGTCATAGTGAGTATTATTCAGAAATAATTGGTAAGTAATTTCATTTATTGCGAGGTAGCTAGAGTTGTTGGAATCTTATATAATGAATTTTAATTTGTTTTCCTTTTCATAAAGTTAAATATATCTATAAACATAGAATATCATAAAGATTTCGACAAAAAAAAAAAGCTTCTACACATGAGTAGGGGTGGCACCATGGCAATGATGCGAGACGAGTTCGAGTTCGAGTTCGAGCTAGCTTGACTCGTTAGCCTTTCGAGGTGAGTTTCAGTTGAGTCGAGCTCACTCGAGTCAAGTTTTGACCAGGTTTTTTCCGAGCTTTGACTGAGTCGAGCTTTGATTGAGTAGATTTCGAGTAGCTTGCAAGTGTCTCATGTTAAAAGCAACAATAAGGTACAAAAATGTTGAATTAAAGTATTTTGCTATTAATAATTGGGTATTCGAGTTTCTCACGAGTTTTTGAGTCGAGTATCAAGTTGCTCAATTCGTCTTACCAACATCTCGAGTCGAGCTCGAGTTCGATTCGAGCTCACACGAGTCGAGTATCGAGTTGCTCAATTCGACGTACCAACATCTCGAGTCGAGTTTTAACCAAGTCGATCTCGAATTGCTCGCGAGTTGTCTCGTCTCACTCCTCCTATTTATGGCGGTCCCAAACCAAAGGAAAACCACATCACCAAGTCCAAATTAAAGTAACCTAAGCCATTTGTAATTACCTATGTTATGTATTACTAAATCCTTGTTTGCCATTATTTCAATTTTGGCTAAATTTCTAAAACATATTATAAATACATCATTCCATACCCCCCAAAATATGAAGAAAAAAAAACAAGATTTACATTCCAAAGTTGCAAGCAAAAAGGAACAATTTCCTATACTTTCTTCCTCTAGTCCTCTTGGAAGAAGATTATAAGGATATTTGACATGTCCCAACTGAATAAAAATTAAACAAAAAGGTGACCTCATTTGTATCATATTATGACATAATAACCCATATAATACCATTCCACATTATAAAATAGTATTTCCCTGCCTAAAAAGTAGTAAAAAAAATCTTTATGAGCAAATTTGTTGCCCTAGGAATCTAAGTAGTAAGTACAAAGCGTAGTTGGAACTATGAATGGTCACTAACACACACACCCCAAAAAACACTAAAATTATAAACAAATTAACAAAAGAAAAGACAAATTAAGCAGAAAACAAAATTGGGTGAATTTTGATAAAGAAAGAGACAGTTCCTTTGAAAAAAATAAAATAATAGTAGTACTAGTTTATGAAAATATATGTGGATGTATTTACCCTCACATTGCCGTAAAAGCTAGGTAACATAAAAACACTATATTATCTTCTCTTTTTTAAAAAAGAACAGAATTTGTTTTGCACGAGGCAAGTATATGTGGAATTTATTATATTCAATAATACATCTATTTGTGCTAGAGAAAGCCTTGGTAACCAACTGTTTGAGTCCAAAAAAGACTCAAACACTCAAAAAGTTACACATTGGTACCATTATAACCTGGTATTGGTATCACATTGTTATCAGGATTGGTACCAAGCAACCTTACTTTACTTTGGTATCAAAATTTTCGGACAATGGTACCAATCTAACCTAGCATTGGTACTAAACAACACGCGCGTGAAATTTCCAAGGCTTAAAATGAAATTTCCTAAGAGACTCAAACGGTTGGTTGCCTAGACAAACTCATTTGTGCTACGTATACAAATGATAGATAAATGAGGATTTATGGCCGTCGAATGTTTCATCACATCCTAGGCTAGCTAGCATAAAGTTGTTAATACTTCACCGCCAACCTATAACACTTAGGATTTCAGCTTTCAATCGTACTATATTGTACTAGCCTACTAGGGTTTTGGATTTTTTGAAAAGATTTTCTAGTATAAATATATTTCTTCTTTGAGAGAAGGGTTTTTTGATTTTTCTTATAATTTTCCAAAAAAAAAATGTTGTGCATATTAATGAGCTATTTTTTTAAAAAAAAACTACTTATTAGGACTTGTTCTTTTCGACATAAAACAACTGAAATAAATAGTGATATATGAAAGTAAAAGTATTATATAGAGCTAAACTGAACTGAATTGAACTGAAAATAAGTTGGGGAGAACAGACCCTTATTACAAAAATAAATAATATTAAAAGAGATGGTCTAATTTTAATATAAAAATAGACCTAAATAGATTAAATTTAGTTACTGAAAGAAATTAACCTAGTCATGCTCATTATTCTCTTTTTAATATTGGGCTTACCATTGCCTAATTTTAATTTAAAAGTAGGTAATTTCGTACAAGACAAACTCTTACAAATAAATATGACACTTAATTTTTAGGTCTATATTTGTGTGTCTTGTACCTTTCATACATACGTATAACTATGAATTAGTGAAATTCAAAATCTATATTTTGAAGTTATCTGTTGACACAAATTTAACTAACTTTTACGTGATAATGTTTATTTTAGTTTATACACCAATTAATATTAATCAAAACTTATATACTAACATATATTTCGATTTTGTAGATAGGCATAAAAGAATTAAAGGTGCAGCATTTTTTAATTTCTTCGGAAGAGAAGAATATTTTAGGGGGACCATGCCTATTCTATTGCACCCCCTTAATTTTCGAAGCCCCCTAAATATTTTGTCCTGCAATCTTGTGGGATTTTCGTACTGAACTTTTGCATGGAAGCAGCCATATTATGCGAGGGACCATTATAGAAATACAAATTAAAATCTAGTGAAATTAAAAAAGAAAAACATCTTATGCTTGTAAGATTTGAGCCGTCTATAAATAGTTAGTTGTTGGGTCCGAGCAATATCCCGAGTTATTTAACAAAACTCTATGATATAATGGTTTGGCTTTGGGTTAGCAATTGGCATTTTGTTACAAGTAGGATTTGTCTCTTGATGGATAATGACTTGCAAACCTCTTACAAATATTACGTTTTGTCACAAGCATGGAAAAAATAAAGTATGGGACAACGACGATTAAAGTATTATACTTCCTCCGTTTCAAAATAAGTGCAACATTTGCATAGTGTTTACTATTCACAGTTTAAAATTTAATTAGCTTTGGTGATTTACATTTTAGGAAAAACATAGTCATGTGGGATCTTGTTAGATTCGTCTGAATGTGAATTTTTTTAATATCAACTTTTTATAATATTTTACTTATTGATAATTGAAGATATTAACGGTTAAAATAATGCATTGGCAAACGTGAAAACAAGAAGTGTTGCACTTATTTAGAAACAGAGGAAGTATATCTTTTGTCATAAGAGGAATAAAGCACAGTGAATACTTGTTTATAATTAGAATATAGTCTGAAATAGTAAATGGAGTTACTTGTTCATGAAACAAAGTAAAATCTAGCTAATGTAGCTCATTTGGCGGGATTTAAATTTATAGAAAGAGTATATGAGAGATAACTGTAAAGAAATTGAATGAAGCAAAACAAATGCGAAATTTATAGATTGAACTGAAATGAAAACAAGTAAGATATGTTGTGCTATTAGTAAGTTTTTTTTTTACTGTTTTTCTAGCTCTAACATATACGTACGAGTAATAAAATACATTATTGTTTCGAATGATGGCCTTTGAATATCTTTTTCTATTTTGAATGATACTTTACTACTCCTTTGTGTAAAAGGAGAACCAAAACCCCCAAAGCAAGGTGACTTTAGCCTTGTAACTACAACAATCTTAAAGTTGATTACCTTGACTTGAAAGCTAAAATCAACCAAGACCAGTACTACCAATAAAAGTTGAGTTACTATTAGAGTTGAAAATTTACTCTTACCTTAGTTAACATCAAAACAATAACCTTCTTTTAATTTTTTTGGGAAGGGTTGTTTTAGTTCATTTTAAACCCAAGGCCATGCAACATTCATCTAGATAAGAAAATCAACTAACCCTCAAAATTTCCTGCTCACATAATGGATTGAACATGGCAAACTAAAAGAAACTCAACCTAAATACAAAAGGTGAGTCACTAGGGTTCTGAATCCGAATATGTAATTGTTTTTAGAAAATTTATTTTATTGTTCAAAATTATCAGGTTTCTTTATCAGTCCTATAATAATCATGTCCAATAATGATTCTATCTTATAAAACCATGTCCAATAAAAGTTCTTTAAATTTAACCCGGCCTAACCCTTTAATCATTGTCGCAAAGTGTAATAGTTCAATTTTCAAGATATAGACGAGATCTAATCCATTCATGTCTTACTAGCCAATATTTACACGCTCGGCTACAAATTCTTTTAAAACTGTAATTGATTCTTACATTTGAATAATTTGTGCCTCACTTGAGAAAATACTAAAATGCCCACAATTGAAATCAAAGAACACCATAATTTGTCCTAAACCTTCATGATGACTTAACACGAGGGATATCTCAAAAGAAGAGTAGTATAATTAACAACAATTATTCTACTCCATTTTTTTGAACCAAATTACCACTGATTCTCATCAATGCCCAACTAAAAAAGGGCAAATTAAAATTCTTTTGTTGCCTCATAATCATATTCCATGAGATAGAAAAAGATAATGGTATGTGCACCTCACGTGACAAAGAACCCATTAACAAAATTACTATATACCCCTTAATATTATCAACACCTATCATTACAATCCCTAAACTACCCCTACTCTTATTTTTTTCTAATCCTATATACACTAAAAACTCCCTAGAAAAACAAAAAAAAATTAACTAACTCTGACAAATTTAATCAGAATTCCGTTAATGAGACGTCCACGTCATCTTCCGACGACGACATCGACCGCCCGGGCGAAGGCGGCAATGACGGCGGTGCCCTTAATTTAAGAAAAAATTCCCTAACATCAAACGTTACGCCCGTTACAAAATCAACGTCCACGGATGGTGGTACTATTGGCGGACGTTCAACTTCTGTTAATAGGTCCCACCTCAACCCATTAAAAAATACATGTTCTTTAATTTCCTCCGCTCCTTTAAAATGACCCAATCTCTTATTTGGATCCTTCTCTAATAACCGTTCGATTAAATCAATCAAGTCGGTCCGTGACCCGACGAACTCGGGCCGTTTCATTAACACATTTCGAAACGTTTCTTTTCGATTCTTCCCACGAAACGGTGTCCTACCATACAACATCTCATACGCTAAAATCCCAAGAGCCCACCAATCCACACCAAATTCATGACCTTCCCCTCTAACAACCTCAGGCGAAACGTATTCCTCCGTCCCAACAAACGAATTCGAACGTTTCCCACAAGCGAAACTCGCTCTCCGTGGCGAAACGCGTGCCGATTTAGTCTTCCTCAACCCCGTTTCGAAACCCGACCCGTATGTCAAAATACGGGTCAAGTTATTCCTCCTAGGTGGTGGCGGAGGTGGTGGAGGTTTAAGTTCACGAAACGTTGCATCCGTTTCGAAACTCCCATGTTTTTTTTTACGAAACGCGAGTTTTCTAGAAAGATCAAAGTCCGTGAGAGTCACGTGACCTGACCCTTGAATAAGAACATTCTCAGGTTTTAAATCACGATAAGCAATACCCATACTATGAAGATGAGCTAAAGCACAAACAATTTGAGCCAAATAAAATTTAATAGCAGAGTAGCTAAAAACGCGGTCGTTTTGATTGTAACGAAGAACATTAAGATCACCACCGGAGCAAAAAGGTACGGCCCAGCCCAATAAATCATGGGTTTCAAATGAGCCCAATAAAGTAGGGAGAAAAGGGTGGTTGTTAATGGAGGCTAAAACTGACATTTCCCAACGTGCACGACGTTCAGCGTCGTTGCGTTTAAGGTGAAGGAGAGATTTCTCGATTACTTTGAGGGCAAAAGGGTAATTTCCTTCTGGGTCGGAAATATGATTATGGGCTAAAAATACGGTGCCCATTGCACCCTTTCCGAGGACTTTTAGAGCACGTAGGTGTTCTATGTGGAGTTTTTTTGGGTTGTGTTCTTCCATTTATATATTATTTTGTTTGGTGGTGTTTTTGGTGGAGAGAGAAAGAAAGAGATGAAGATGGAGAGAGAAAATGAAGGAGAGAGAATTATGAGGAGGGAAGAAGATGATGATGAGATATAAATAGTATGGATGTTTTTTTTTTTTTGTTTTTTTTTTTTGTATGAAAGAAAGATAAAATGTGGTCATGTTGTGCGTGAGTATGTGAGACTGTAAGTTTGTTATACTGTGATGTATCATGTGTGAGAATTGAAGATGTGTATTTTTTATTTTTGAAGGGGAGATGTTCCTTATCTCAACAAAAAAAAAAAAAAGAAGGGAGATGTTGATTATTTTTGGATCTGGGTAAGGTTGGTAAATGGGTCTTGTCGTGTTAAATTTGTATCGGTTTTATTGATAAAGGGGTTTAATACACTTAATTTTACCCCGATTTGGTTATTACATGGGCTAGTAACTTTACTTTTTTTATTAAACCGGTCATGTGCGGTCAACCCTTGACCTAATCCTGTTATTTTTTGTGTCCGATTCAAGACGAATTAACTATGTTGTCTATTTTTGTCACCTCTAGTTGGGTGGGATATTGATACATTTAATTGAATTTAATGGTTATTATCTATAGTTGGTTTTATATATAAGGTATTTCCTCCACCTTTTTTTTTACTAGCTAGTTACATTTTTTAAATGGGTGTTTTTTTATTTGCTGCATTTTCATATTTGAAAACTCTGAGTCTATGACTGACTTTAAAATGCTAATATTTCTCTTTAATTTGTCTTATTCCTACCTATATTTTCTAAATATTTGTTAGTTTATTCTCTTCAAAATTCTTGTGCAAAAACAAACGTAGCAAGTAGTATGCACAACACCACAGAGGGAGTATTTATGATATGTTATATGTATATATAAGGTGGAGTTTAAATTACCGACGGAAATTGAGACCACCTAAGTCGAGAAAACTCGCAAGAAGATCAGACATGGGTGCGTGTTTTGAGTTGGCTATTTGTGTTCTGTTAAATTCTGCAGCGTGTTTTGGTAAGAAGAATGAATTTGAGAATGTAGGCCGGATTTGTTCAATTATATTGGAATTTGAACCAAGTAACCTAAAAGCTTTATTTAGAAGAGCATTGGCTGCTTTAGAGTTAGGGAGGAGCATTTGGGCATATTGGGATTTGTTATTGGCAGTCGAGGTTGACCCTAACAATCGAGAGGTTGCCTCTAAGCTTGAAGAGGTTAAAAGCTCTTTGCGCAAGGAAAAATCAATAAAACGCTCACAAAGTGTTGGTCCCATTAGGTTTAGGATCAAGCCTTTCTCCTCCACGAAAGAATACAAAAGGGAGTCTAAAGCAGGAGGCTGGAATTGAACACAAAGATATGCAAAGGAAGGTTTCTTCTTCAGGTGCGACTGATAAGCGCAATCATGATGGCCTACTAGCATAGTGGACTCAGGACCAAAAGGATGTTCAAGTTTAAAGGGTGAAAAGACTCTAAACGAGATAAAGAAGACGGTGAACGGAAAGAATGAAGTTAAGAAATCTAATCTGATGGAGCCCAAGTATCGGTTTGCTAACCGACGAAGGTCGGGCTCCTTGATGTCCATTTCGAAGAAAGATTATAATCTGCTATCTACGGGAAAATCTATTCAGTGCATGAAGCTGGGTTATTTGATGACTGTAAGAGTAGTGATGGGTACAAAAGAAGGTATAAAGAGAAAGGATGTATCTCAAGAAGAGATTATGGTTGCATCTTCCGATTCTGGTCAACCAAATCGCATTGGTGTAATAGGAGATACCATTATGGAGTTGGAAGATCAAACGACATGGAGTGTAACTCAGATTCCCGTCGAGTCGCAAAAGGGAGATGAGTACAAAGAGGAAGTGAAGATAATGAAGCTAAAAAAAGTGTTAAAGATAACAAGTATCATAAGGACACACTCATGTCTGAGGTTGGATCATTTTCCAGTCTGTCACGAGGTTCAAGTGGGAAGAGAAGGTTTTCTCCTACAACAAAAAGAATGAAGACAGTGAGAAGTGGTTTAAGGAAGATACGCACAAAGGGTAAGGACATTTCTTATTCAATATCTAATTGTTCCTCTGAATGCAGGTTAAGCGTTGGTAGGAAAAGGAAAGATCGGATACCCCCTTCCTCATGTTTCTGCAACCCTCCAAGCAAAAGGCGCCACTGTATTACTGGTTTTGGATCGGATAATAGCTATGCTAATATTGGTTCTCTTTGTCAAATTTGCAGTGCTTCTAATAATGTAGCTCGTGAGATGATGTATGTTGATAGTCAGGTTAAGGGTGCCCATGAACTGACAACTGTTGTCAGCGAAATGTCTGGGTCCTTTAGCTTCTCCTAAGATTTTCTATGTATGTTTGTTCTTGTCGCCAAAAAAAAAAAAAAAAAAAAATTAAAAAAAATAAGGTGGAGTTTAATTGGCTTATATTAGGTAGATTTGTAATGATAGCTATCTCATCAAGTTGGCTTAGCTAGGCTAGGCTCTAGGAGTAGTGGTTGATGTTTGAGCTGTGGTTGACGGAGAAGTGGTGATTGAGGAAGTCAAAGTGGTGGTGTTGGATCAAGGGTGCTAGAAGAGGGGGTTAAAGCGATAATAAGGGTAATAGGATGACAATATGTTTTTTTATCTATATGAGTGAAAAGTCACAAAGGCAATACAAAGTACAAAGGAGGGGAGGGAGATTCGAACCTCTAATCTATCGTTCTCAACACCTCAATCTTAACCACTAGGCCAAAACATCCTCGATATAGGATGACAAAATGTTAACTACCTCTTCCATTTGTCTTGTCATTTGAGACAAAATGCCAAGGCCCAAGCCAATATGAATTTAAGGAATAATAGGGATAAAAATAAAAGTAACTGCCAAAAATTGAAGCCATAATAAAAGATAATAGGACGACATATAACAATCTATATATCCCATTTGCCTTGTCAGTTGTCCCTCGAGACAAGGTGCTAAGCCCTAATTTACTCTAGGATGGATCAAAGAGCTTGTTCCCTCCATTTTATTTTTGTTTAATACTCCCTCCGTCCCATAATATAAGTCCTATTTCCTTATAAGGTGTCCCAAAATATAAGTCTTATTTCTATTTTCAATCAATAATTATTCCCAAAATACCCTCATGAAAATAGTTTAATTCCCAAAATGTCATCATAATTTCAGCTTCCAATGCACCATTATTAATGACAAAATGGAATTTTTTACCCATTGAACTCCTCTACACATTAAACCATGCAACATTAAATGACAGCTTTTATTTTTTGTTAAAAAGAAAAAAAACAATGCAAGTGTTTCTCAATAAAAATAATTTTTTTATTCAAATAAAACAAGATTCCATTTAACCTTAATTCCCGCGTAAAAACAGAATCAGGACTTATATTATGGGACGGAGGGAGTAGTTAATTACCAAATTTCAGTTAAGTTGATATTATATGGAATTTTTTAAACTTCGGGTAGTACTCAAAGTTTGGTGAAATTTCACGATCATGTTCACATAATTTCATTTTTGGGTATTTAAAGTTTGAACTTACTATCTAAAGTTTGGTGAAATTCCATTTTTGGCACCTCAAATTTACATATTTCCCTCTAGAGATACCCTAGGGCTTGAACTTGATTCCATTTTTGGGTACTCAAAGTTTGAAAATTATCTACTTAAATACCAAATATTGCTTCATTTCTCTCTCCTACTTTACCTACCCCATACCCCACATAAATGGATCCTCCTTAGTATCTGTAGGAACAATAAATAACAAGGAAGATCTTTAGGTTCGGATGGAGTATTTGATATTTATTTTTACCAACGTAGCAAAATTGTATTTATTAAACTAATATTAACCTACTCAATTACATTACTATATAAACAACAATTAAATTCTTGCAAAAAAGAGATGTTCAACATCAAAAGAAAAATCTCGATCAAGTGCAAAATTTGTCGAATGCATGAAAGGTAAAACGCACTGATTCCCCATCATCATATATTTGTAACAGATTTGTTTTCTTAAATCATATGCCAATTTCAACCATAAAATTCAAGTATACATTCAACAAAAGTTCAAAAACCATTATTTGAACCAATTATTTTAATAGTCGAAGGTATGTAATGTTTAATGGGTTTTTGAACACATCATGTTTGCCTTATGATCTAGAATAGTGAAAACATAAATAATTTGATCTAGAATAGTGGCACATATATAAATATATAAAAATCAATAACATAATGCGATTTGCTAATTATATAAGAATCCGTCGGAAAAAACTTCATACACCTAGTGGGTCAACAACCCGCTACCAAATAGTAGAATCCGACTCATCACTTTTAATATTTTTTAATTTTCTATTTTTATTACGTTAACTACTCACTAGGTAGATGTAACATTGTCCGAACCTGTCAGGCCGTACTCGTGTGTGAGTTGGATCAGAGGCTTTGGAGTTAGCACATACTGTTAAGACTCATTGGTTTTGAAAGACGACAATATACAATAAAGTCACACGTGTAGTCATTTATGAGACTTAATCCAATTATTAATAGCCTATTGGCCTATCCATATTGCATCTATATATATTAATATTATTGCAACAAATTGAAATTAACTAACCGAATTACTTGAAATACAAAAAAAAAATGTGGAAAAATCCAGTTAAAGAATTTCACTTTTCCCTGTTACTGTCCTAGGTGAATAGTTATAATACATTACTACTATTTTATTTTATTATATGTTTTACCATGAATACGAAGGATGTGAAATTCTTTACCTATTGCATGGTATCTTTAAATAATTTGTTGACGCTGTTATATTTTTTAGTTTTACCTTGGAGAATTCTCTTGAATATCTTCTCTTTTTCCCCTACTAGATAAATGTATTATTTTTAGAGTATGTTCTTTTCAGTATAAAACAATTGAACTAAAATGAATAGTGATGTGTAAGAGTAAAAAGTATTATTAAGAGCTGAACTGAACTGAAAATAAGTTGGGAAGAACATTTATACCTTAATTACTGATGTGTAGAAGATACTACTCGTATATAGCCACACTTAATTAAATACTGAGAATATATATAATAATGCTCAATAAACAGATCACCTTTGATATATCAAAATTATGTGGTTTAACACGTTAGAGAAAATGTGAATCGGATATGAGTTGGTCAAGGACAAGTAGGAAATAATGTGTCTAAAAGATTAATTAGTTTTAGTATTACCTTTCATGCTTTTAAACTGGCTTTCACCCTCACCCTCAAACAGATATTTCCTACCAGCTTTTCATATAAGATACCGGTGAAACTTGCCTTATATATCAAAAAAATATATAAAAGGAAGTAAGGTAATCAATACTTTCTATTACTAACCATTAATAATTTACCAATGCATTTTAAAAGAAGTATTTCGTTTTTGATGAAAATGTTCAAATCAATAATTTTTGATATTAAATTGAAATTGTTCGACATTTTAATTTTGGAAAATGATAAATACAATCCTAAGGGTTGCACTTAAGAACCTAAGAGTGTTGTTAATGGTCAACAAAAAGTTCACCAAATTTCCCTCCTTACTCATGTTATGTTCATTTCATGAACAAAAATATCACCTCCATTCCACTCATGAACAAATAAATCATCACAATACCTCATTTCATTTTTTTAAAAAAATTCCGAAATATGTTAATATGGGTATCATTTTATAGAGGGAAATAAATTATGAATTTTGGTATTTTTTTTTTGATAAAGGAATTTTTCGGGAAATTCCATGGAAATGTCCACAAAATTTTTCAAAGTTACCCAGAACATGTGGCAACTTGTCATTAGCTTATTTTGTGTAGTTTAGGATGAACAATTTGTTCATGTCATAAACAAATTATTATCACCAATGGGAGGTGTTTTTTTGTTCACTCAAAAAAATTGCAATTTCATGAACAATTATCACCATTGGCATTGCTCTAAAAGCGGAATTCTAAGTAATATTCAAATATTAATTACATTGATTGACGCGTGATTCTGACATAAATTCACAACTTAATATAATACCATTTTAAGAAATGTATTTGATGCTTATATACAACCCTAAAGGTTGTATGTATCATGTACCTTCGTCAGGAAAAAAGAGTTTCTATAGCTTTTTTAGAGAAATTCATTAACTTTATTTATAATATATAATTGATCGATATTATGCTAATTGTTAAATCTAAATTATTGGTAACATGCAACTAAAGAACCAATTAATTGAGTATATTAACTTTGTAATTAAAATATAAGACTGTACGGTTAGACCACATGGGGAGTACGAAGAGGTATCTCATGATCGTAGGGGGTACACGAGCGTGCCTCTTGGCATGTATAAATACCAGAGCTTCTGTTGGAATGTTGTTTCCATGTCATTGCTTCTCTTATCTTATCTCTTTCTTTTATAATTTATCTATTTTTTCTTTATTAATATTAATATTATTTATATTTTCCTAGGTTTTTTTTAAAGGACAATAAATAATTGTTGAGGATATTATTAATTGAAATTTCTCTTCATGTAACTAAGGTCTTTTTGTTTAATAAGGATACTTATACAATAACCATAATGATTTGCAATAATGGAGATAATTGGCATCTATTGATTATGCCAGTGTAATAAAAGCATAAATCTGAGCTATGTAAGGTCTTGATCCAGCAAAACTTTTATCACTTGATTTAATTTCTACTTTGTTTAATGTTTGGTTGTTGACGATGAATGATAAAGTTATTATAATACCATTCCAAATTTTGGGTCAAAAAATATGTATTATAAAAAGAAATCAAACTATCGAATATAATAATAATAATAATAATAATAATAATAATAATAATAATAATAATAATAATAATAATAATAATAATAATAATAATAATAATAATAATAATAATAATAATAATAATAATAATGTTATGTGCATAGCAAAGTAGAATGAGGAAGGTATTATATGAGATGGAGTAGCTCTATATATGTATAGAAGAATTTCTATGGTTTTTCTTGATATATGATTGGAAAAAGACAATAATATACACTAGCTACTTAAATTGTCATCACCAAATAATTAATATCATATGTCATTTCACAACAATAGGTCACTATTGAAATTGAACAAATTAGACCTGAACTTTTCCCTATCATTTTTACTCCTAAGTTAAATGTCGCGTATATTGATATTAGTTGTCGCATTTCATTCTATTATTTCATTCCATATATTATATTCTACTATGACTTTTCTTTGACAAGATTGTCTACAAGAATAAGCTTATAGTATTAATTTTATCTCTTACAAATTACTCAAAATTTTTAATAAATTCAAAATAAAATGAAGAGAAATTTCAATATAAGGAACTTTAATTTGTCCGAATATATTTTCAGGAGAAGTTAACTTGAGTATCCATCATATATAGAATTAATTTTGTCTCAAATAAATATTATTATCTTTATGCAAACCAATCTATCAACTTTAATTAGTATTTTTTTTTTAAAGCCAAGGTTAATCAACAACGTATATTAGCCTAAGAAACTATGAAAAAAAAAAAAAAAATAGCCTAAGAAACTATGAGACACCGAAGAATTTGATTATTTTTCATAATTTTTTATTTTTAAACTCATGCATGTGGGTAAGAAAAGATATTTGCATGAAGATATCTAATCTACGCATATGGCTTCATGCCTTCATGTTAGTTAAAGGACAATATTTATTTATATGAAGTACTACAAACGTATTTGATTATTATGTCCTTTCCAACTGCCTAAAATAGCATAGATAATATTGCTTCATGCCAAAAAGTCTAGAATCTAAGTGGTGGTTTAGGCTGGATTATTTTGGTATAGTTGTATAATTTTTTTTAGTGGGATTAGTTTAGAGTAGAAAAACAGTTAGAATGTGAAAATATAGATACTATATAAAAGCAAATTAAGGTGATTTGCATGCTTCATGCACTTAAGTTAGGTGAACAAATCGATATCAATAACAACGATGGTGGTTTTGCTGAGACCTACTCAGTTTCGGGTTTTGTACTAAGACGTGAAAAGACTCAAGACGGAGGAGCGGTGAATTGGTGACCTTCTCTAAACTTGGGACCCCTTCATATATTCCTATACTTGACGTGGTTCCATACTACATCAAAATTCCATTAGATTTTGACTTCTTTTGTATCTATTAACTTTCACTTAAGTAATTTACTTTTGATCCAGATCAAAAAGTTAGCGACGGATTGAATTACCAATAATAAAAGTTGCTACACCTTAACATAATGGAGTATTAAAAAAAGTTTGAGTTGATGTATAATTGCATTCATATAATATTTTTTCACTTGATAGAGAAGCTTCAGTTTGTGAATGGTTGTTGATCAACATGCATGTAACGTTTTTGAGTTTTAACAATTTTCATGGAAATGAAAGTTCACCAAATCTTTCAATGGCTAGTCATTTTATGTTGTAAGTTGCAACTACTTCTAAAACGATAACATGTATCTTCCAGCCAAAAGTCAGCTTTTTTGATTTGTACATCTTCGGTATGCATGTAGTATTGTTTTTGCAATTTAGCTTTTGATAAGCGACCAAACATGCCTAACTTGATACTTCTATTATAGTAACTTCAATATATGTGTACAAAGTTACTATAGCATGCTAACTTGATATTATAACTTTTTGTATTAATCTTTCAATCACCTAGTACCATTATTTGTTTATATATAAAGATATTCATTTAGATCGATTGATGAAGTCATTTAATGTATAAATTCAATGATGATCAAAGCCAAAAAAAAGTGCTCCAATAAAATTTCGATTTTTATTGGTAATTGAGATATGTTTTATGACCAATAAAAAGTATTCATACATTTGAATATTTGATAAATAACAATGAAATGGTTGTATTAGAGTAACATTATATGTATAAGGATAGTATATATGGTCTTTTACTAATTTATCTCGTAGGCCTGTATTGTAAACCTTATATATATGTTGAATGTTAGGGTTAACCTAATCAAGTTAACACAATTATTCTCCATACTTAATCAAGTTAACACAATTATTCTCCACACTTGTACAGATTTCCACGTCTTTCACCTATGAGATAGATATTTTTCAGGATATACTTAAGAAATAAAAGGTTTAGCTTTTACATGCCTAACTTTATTCTTCTCTAGGTAATCTTTTAAAAATATCAAAAGATCGTAAAAAAAAAGGATGACAATGCAGGGAAATTATGATAAAAGAGGACCATCAACTTATACAAACCTTTGAAATCATAATTCACAAATCTGGTAAACATCAACAAAGGTGACTAATTGAGAATTATGACGGGAAAAAAGCAAAAGAAAGAGTCTACGGAAGAAAAACAAAAGATAGATTAAAGTTTAATTTGTAAGAATGTTCTTTATACTTTGTTTTAGCTATCATCTAAAGCACCCCCTAGTCAAATAGATAATAGTCTTTTAGTATTTTATCATAGGTAACCTTTTTTTATGTCTGTATTTTATGTGACAAGGTTCCTTAAGAAAATGTTCATCAACCAATTTTCCTTTTTAACTTTTTATATATTTTAAATAGGTAAATTTATTCATCAATTAATTAACCCTACCTTAACTAAACCAATATGGTAGTCACGTGCTCTTAGTTTTTATATATCAAAGTATAATTATTACTTCAATTGGTTGATTATACTCTAAACTCTCAAAACAAGATTCAAACTAACTTGTGTGGACCCGGTTCACGTTAACATTAAAGTGCACCAGGCAAAACAAATACTGAATAATCCACTATATTATGCGAAAACCCGCTATATTATGCAGATTTCCAGTACTACTATATCATTCAAACCCACATTATATCATGCAGAAACTCACTATATATATGATTGAGACACACTTACTATATCATTCAAACACACATACTACATCATACATAATATCATTCAGACACACACTATATCATACAAAAACTCACTATATAATTCAGAAACACACTATATCATGCAGAAACTCATTATATCATTCAAACACACACTATATCAAGCAGAAATTCACTATATCCTTCAAATATATACTCATTATATCATGGAGAAACTAAATCATTCCATATGTTAGAACATGTATCATGATATATATTACGCAACTTAGATCTTCCTGTATGTTAAAACATTTTAATTAATTCCTCTATTGTATTGCATGCATATAATTTCACATTATGTTTTTCATTAATAAAATATACTATATTGTATATAAGTTTACTATATCTCTGTAGAATTCACTACATGAAATTAATATCTTACCAACCCGGTGCACACTAAGTTAGTATACGTACATACACCGGGTACATTTGAGTTTTTTAATCAAGATTTATGCAATCTATGGTTACATATTTTTTAGTTTTTCTATGAGGCATATATTTGTTTGTTGAAAATCTACATATTAGATTTTACTATCACATTGTGAACTCTCCACTCTATAAACTTTTATTTTAGCAGTAGGGTTTCATTAATATCCCTAAAAACGCTTAATTTAACTTACTTTTCCGTTAATAATTCTACACGTCAATTTTCGTTAATTTTTTCCAATTTTTTTGTAAAATTTAGATTTTATGAATGCCTTTCCGATCTAGCTTAGAACGTGAATACAATTTATTAGCAAGATTTCATCTCATGATTTAGGACTTAATTAACTAGGTCATATATATATATGTGCTATATCTAGCTTATGGAAATGGAAACTGGATTGATTAGTCTTCAATGAAAAGTAGATTACAATACATTCACTAAGCATGTTCGTATTAGGAAACAATTATACACTTTCCTATAACGATATAGATAAACAATTAACATGCAATAAAAATCTAGCTAATAACCTAAGCTCGCTTAATGGTAAGTGTAATTAAGTTACCAAGTACACTATCTTGATACGATAACTCGATCGTATCCCCAATAATTACTAACGACTATATATAAACTACAAAGAGTTTCTTAGAAATATACTCTATCCTTCATTATAAACAATTACGACAGTAATTCGATGATTAATTCGAATAAAGGGTGCTTAACATGTAGTAGTACTATCTATACAAATATATTAAAAGACGTGTGTGATAATGTATACACATCACGTGTCACCTTCGTGACTCCATTAGAATTGTCCAATGTGTACAAAAGTGATAAGTCATGTCGATTAACAAAGGTAAAATTAGCTTGCAACAAGATTTGAACCCGTGACCTCTTGCTATTATAACATGACATAATTACCATCTCAACAAACTTTTAATCATGCTTTAAGTGTCCACAATAAAAATTTAAATTACCATCTACGAAAAGACATAATACAATAAGAAACCACCAGAAAATCAACCCTCTTGATAAAAATAAACCCGGAGGCCATCGCTTTACATTATGAAAAAAAGAAAACCTCACTTACAGAACTAGAAAAGTGGAAGTAAGGATGTGTAAATCAATAAATATTAAAAAAAATCTAAAAATCTATTTAGCATGGAAACTCTCATGATGATCATGTTTTCCATTTTCGAAACTCGAGAGGACAAAATTTCTTTGAAAGACCAGCGAGTTTTCTGCCTCAATGATCTTCAGTGAAAAAAATGGTATTTTCCCAACTAAGAATCTCTTAGCTAACTGCATAGTCTATGCCCTATTATATACATCTTTTGTCGGTAATAAAAAAAACTACAAATGATTTATATGCAACAATAGTTATTTAATCCTAAATTTTGGGTTTCACAAGAAATGAACAAATGGGGTGCTTAGAGGCTTTTTCGAGGCAACACGAATGTGCCAAGCACCCGCGCAATGTTACAAGTCACATCGGCTTTCATAGGAATGTTTCGGCAGAAATATGACCAGGCCCGGAGAAGTACATAAAATGTCCCAAAAACAGCCAAAGTTGAAGGTTATAATACACGCTTTCGAATTTTCTTATTAGGGTTCGAACTCCGAACGCCACGGGATGCCTCATAGGGTCATTGGAGGTCATTGGAAAGGAGTCATGTGGCTTGGAACGAATATGTGGATGCATTTACGTTCATTTCGAGGCAAATTTGGGTTTCACGAGAAATGAACAATTAGGGTGTTCATAGGATTTTCAAGGCAATGCGAATGGTCCCAAGCCCCCGCGCAACATTACAAGTCACGTCGGCACTCCTATGAACGTTTACGGAGAAAATAAGACCAGGCCCGAAAAAGTCCAAAATGTCCCAAAAACAGCCAAAATTGAAGGTTATATTGATACACGCTTTCGGACTTTTTCGGGGCCCGAGCTCCGAACGCCGCAGGATGCCTCCTAGGGCCATGGGAGGTCGTTGGAAAGGAGTCATGTGGCTCAGAACGAATATATGGATGCATTTACGTTCATTTCGAAACAATTTTAGGTTTCACGAGATTTGAACAAATGGGGTGTTTAAAGGGTTTTTGAAGCAACACAAATGGTGCCAAGCACCCACGCAACATTGCAAGTCACGACGGCCTTCCTAGGAACGTTTTGGGAGAATATATGACCAGGGTCGGAAAAGTCCAAAAATGTCCTTAAAAACAACAAAATTGAAGGTTATAATACACGCTTTCGGACTTTCTCGGGGTCCGAGTTCCGAAAGCCACGACATTCCTCCTAGGGACATGGTAGGTCATTGGAAATGAGTCATGTGGCTAGGACCGGATATGTGGATGCATTTACGTTCCTTTCGAGTCAATTTGATTTTCACAGGAAATGAACAAATGGGGTGTTAGAGTCATTTTCGTGGTGGTGCAAATTGTGCCAAGGACCCGCGCAACGTTACAACTCACGTTGGAACTCGTAGGAATATTGGGGAAGAAAATATGACCATGCCCGGAGAAATCAAAAAATGTCCCAAAAACAGCCGAAATTGAAGGTTATAATACAGGCTTTCGGACTTTTCCGGGGCCCGAGCTCCAAACGGCACGGGATCCCTCCTAGGGCTATGGGAGGTCATTGGAAAGGAGTCATGTGGCTTTGAACAAATATGTGGATTCTTTTACGTTCATCTCGAGCCATATTGGGTTTCACGATAAATGAACAATTAGGGTGTTCATAGGATTTTCAAGGCAATGCAAATGGTCCCAAGCCCCCGCGCAACGTTACAAGTCACGTTGGCACTCCTATGAATGTTTAAGGAGAATATATGAACAGGCCTGGAGAAGTCCAAAATGTCCCAAAAACAGCCAAAATTGAAGGTTATAATACACGCTTTCGGACTTTTCCGGGGCCCGAGCTCCGAAGGCCATGGGATGCCTCCTAAGGTCATGGAAGGTCATTGGAAAAGAGTTATGTGGCTCGGAACGAATATATGGATGCATTTACATTCATTTCAAGACAATTTTAGGTTTCACGAGATTTGAAAAGATGGGGTGTATGTGTAAAGGCTTTTTGAAGCAACCACAAATGGTGCCAAGCACCCACACAACGTTGCAAGTCATGGTGGTCTTCCTATGAACGTTTCGGGAGAAAATATGACCAGACCCGTAAAAGTCTAAAAATATCCAAAAACAGCCAAAATTGAAGTTTACTCCCTCCGTCTTTTATTAGTTTACCCCTTTTGACTTTTGACATACACTATTCACATACATGACTTTGACTATATCTTGTGATTTGTATTTAAGGAAAAATATAATCATGTGAGATCTTGTTGGATTCGTCTCAATGTGTATTATCCAAATATCAACTTTTTGTAATTTTTGCTTATCGAAAATTAGAGATATTAAGGTTCAAATTAGTATTTCGGCAAATGTGCCCCAAAGAAAGGGGTAAACTAATAGAGGACGGAGGGAGTATAACACACACTTTCGGACTTTTTCGACTCCCGAGCTCCGAACGCCACGGGATGTATGTCTCCTAGGGCCATGGGAGGTTATTGGAAAGGAGTCACGTTTCTTGTATGGAATATATGAATGCATTTACATTCATTTCGAGACAATTTTAGGTTTCACGAGATTTGAACAAATGGGGTGTTCAGAGGATTTTCAAGGCAATAAAAATGGTCCCAAGCCCTCGCGCAACATTACAAGTCACGTCGACACTCTTAATTAAGATTGTTTCCGAAGAAAATATGACCATGGTCGAAAAAGTCCAAAAATGTCCCAAAAAAGGCAAAATTGAAGGTTATAATACATGCTTTTGGACTTTCCCGAGGCTGGAGTTCCGAACATCACAGGATGCCTCCTAGGGACATGGGAGGTCATTGGAAAGGAGTCATGTGGCTTGGAACGAATATGCTGATATCTTTATGTTCATTTCGAGACATTTTTTGGTTTCACGAGAAATGAACAAATGAGGTATTTAGAGGCTTTTTCAGACAACACAAATGGTGTCAAGCACCTACGCAACGCTATAAGTCACGTAGGCTTTTCTTGGAACGTTTTGGAAGAAAATGTGACCAGATCCGGAGAAGTCCGAAAATGTTCCAAAAACAACCAAAATTGAAGGTTATAATACACGCTTTCGTACTTTCCCTGGGCTCGAGATACGGACGCCACGGGATGCCTCCTAGGGACATGTGAGGTCATTGGAAAGGAGTCATGTGGCTTGGCGCGAATATGTGGATGCCTTTACGTTCCTTTCGAGGTAAATTTGGGTTTCAGGAGAAATGAACAAATGCGGTGTTTAGAGACTATTCGAGACAATGCAAATGATGTCAAGCACCCCCGCAACATTACAAGTCACGTCTGCACTCCTACGAATGTTTCGGGAGAAAATATGACCAGTCCCGGAGAAGGTAAAAAATGTCCCAAAAACAACCAAAATTGAAGATTAAGAAGTGAACATACCAATTTTCGAATTGAATACAGTGTATAGTTTAAGATATGTCGATTAACAAAAGTAAAATTAGCTTACAACAAGATTTAAACTCGTGAATAAGATGACACAATTACCATTTCAACCAACTTTTAATCATACTTTAAGTGTCCACATTATTATATTTGTATCTTTTAAATGTTGAGTTTCCTTAATATATTTTAGTGGGAACAGAAAAAATGCATATCAAATTCGAAAATACAATATCAACCCGTCCCCAAATACTAGCTATTTCAATAAAAAGTTATTCTACATGCTCATTATTGATGAATTTATGGATCTGATGTTTTTAGTACTCCACTCCCTTTGATAATTAGTCATGATTCTACTCTATACGTAAATCATACACACCAGCAACAGTTGGATAATTACATGCATGAGTCATGACCATCTAATTAAGTTGGTAAGGTGAGAACTTCAATCACTACACTTTATAAGTTTGCTGAGATTTCTTGGCCTAAAAGGCCTTCCAATAATCATCGAGCATATCCACCTTCATTTAATTTACTATCATTGCATCATCTACCGTAACCTACTTACCTTCCACATGTGGTATACCAATGTGACATTCTACTTACTTGAATAATTATGCATTAATTTAAAAACTACATTTATATAATTTTATTTTAAGGGTGTCGACATTTGTATAATTAAGTTCCTAACCATTTCTATGTTAGTAGTAGTGGTGTTAATTATTATTTCTTTTCTTTTTCTTTCTTTTTGGTGCATAGTATTGTTAATTTGTTAATTAAGAAAAGGGAAAATTTCATAAAGTTATCTTTTATAATTAATTTTTTTTCAAAAACTAATTTTTTTTAAAAATCTTTCAAAAAACTACCTTACATAGTTATTATATAACAAATTTATTTCAATATAGTACCATTTTACCATAAATGGAGTTTAATCACTAATAATTGAGTCATCGTAAATTGTTATTCTTTCCTCACCAATTGTTTCTCTCTTCTTTTCTCGTCACTCCATCGACAACAACACATAGGACGATTGTCCTTTGTTGATTAGTATTAAATATAAACTTAACATGTTAGTATGTTAAAAAGAATATGTTATATAGAGTAGTTTTTTGAAAGAAAAATTTTAAAAGATATTTTTTTTTGAAAAAAATTGATTATAAAAGATAGTTTTCTTAAGAAAATAAAGATATCACCATTTTCTCAACAGAAAAAAAAGGAATATTCCATTTGGTACCATTGTACTTTTGGCTTTTTCATTTGGTACCACTATTTTTCAGATATTCTACATGGTACCACTATAATTTGAATTTATTCTCTATTGTAGTATTCAATTAAGTAATGTGTTAATTTAAGTTAGAATAGGCTAGAGTTTTACTTCGATTTACATGTTTTAATTTGTGTTAAGGTTTTAGTAATTGTTTTAGTCGTTAAGGTCAAAGTTGAGGTCATATTTGACAATAAAAAGACATAGAATATTATGATCATTTTTATGAAAATTTTGACTAAAAAATAGAGCTTTTAAGGGTTAAAACGACACCCTAAAATCTTAATTTATTAAATTTTTGCAACTGCAAATAGAAACATGCAAACTCAAACAAAATCGTATTCTTATTCAACCATTAACTAACAATTTACTTAAAAAAATGGTATGATAAAGATTAATATTAAATTAGAGTGGTATCATGTGGAAGTTTAAAATAACAGTGGTACCAAATAAAATAGCCAAAAATTCAATGGTACCAAATGGAATATCCCAAAAAAAAACTTCAAGTAGCTTACTATTAATTAGCTACCACCCTTAGCACTAGATCACCTAACTTTGACTTGAAATAGACACATTTCAACATTAGCTTCAATTTCAGGAATGTGTGGGCCGAGAGTGTTTGAGTTTTTTTAAATTCTTATAATTAAATCTAGTATTTGTTAATTCAGAACAATTAGAATGACTAGATTCATGTACTAATTTACTATACAAGGACAGTTTCAATATGGATAAAAATATCTTGATTTAAAGTTTTAATTTCTTATATACCACTCTTTAATTAGCTCCCAAAACATATACATGATCATATATTAGGAATATAAATAAAACCCATAAGATTGATCCTTTTCCTCAATCTTTAAGAAAAATTTCACTCAAATTTTAAAGCCCGGGTCGATCAAGTGGTGGAATATAATAGAAACAATGCAGTTTTTTTCGGTTGCCCGTAGAAATTAGTATTTTCTAGGAAATAGTATTTTTCTTGAAATTTCATTTCTAGGAAAGTGATAAAAGTTGTTTGGTTGCATGAGAAGAAAAACTTTCCATAAAAAGTTCTACTTACTCCTAAATATTTACTTATATTTTGTAATTTCGGTGAAGTAATTATCAAGTGGTGAAATGTAGAAATCTCCTTGCATGAACAAATTTTGAGTAAACTCTAGCGGTATTATTAAATTATACTTCTTCTGTTCTGAAATAAGTGAAACACTTCTTTTAAAAAACCCTCACATAAAAGAGAGAACACTTATTTTAGAACGGAAAAAGTATTAATTATAAGGGATATTCCATTTGGTACCATTGAATTTTTGGCTTTTCCATTTGGTACCACTGTTATTTTAAACTTCCACATGATACCACTCTAATTTAATATTAATCTTTATCATACCTTTTTTTAAGTAAATTGTTAGTTAATGGTTGAATAAGAATACGATTTTGTTTGAGTTTGCATGTTTCTATTTGCAGTTGCAAAAATTTAATAAATTAAGATTTTAGGGTGTCGTTTTAACCCTTAAAAGCTCTATTTTTTAGTCAAAATTTTCATAAAAATGATCATAATATTCTATGTCTTTTTATTGTCAAATATGACCTCAACTTTGACCTTAACGACTAAAACAATTACTAAAACCTTAACACAAATTAAAACATGTAAATCGAAGTAAAACTCTAGCCTATTCTAACTTAAATTAACACTTTACTTAGTTGAATACTACAATAGAGAATAAATTCAAATTATAGTGGTACCATGTAGAATATCTGAAAAATAGTGGTACCAAATGGAAAAGCCAAAAATACAATGGTACCAAATGGAATATCCCTAATTATAAAAACGTTTTTATTATTCAAGGTTGTGATAATTAACTTTAATCGTGGGAAATCAATGCTGAAGGGATTCTTGACAGGGTGATCCACATGTTTGTGTGTTGGATCATCTCTATGGATTTTTAGTACGATTCGGCTAATTTTTCATCCTATCACCATTACTTTTACTCTGGCAACTTTTTCTTGTGTTAATTTTATAAAAACTACGTGCACATACAATTAAAATACATCTAATGATCTAATCACTACAACGAGTATTATTAATTTTCGTTGCATTGATACAACTAGTAACGCCAAAAAGTTGAATATGCCAACCAACTTTGTAAATTACCTTTTTTGTTGGACATGTGACATTGTCCATAAAACCTTGTGTTTCATTGCCATCTTCGTACTTCTTCAAATTTTTAATGACATTTTTATAAGTTTTCTCAAAATAAAAAAATGAAGTACTACTCTATTTATTTATTTATTATTACTATGGGCAGCAAAAGTATTGCTAGATTGCTAGTTTAATTTCATGCTAAATTTAATGAGCATCATCGAAAGATTTTTATATACCTTTCTAGGAAAGTTGGAATTTATTTTATAAATGTAACTCTATACTACTTTTTTCATTTTTTAATTAAATTATAATAGTTTGACTTTTGCATTATTTAGATACTTTGTTTTAATTATAAATGAATTTTTTTCTTAGTCTATATTTCATCCTTTTTATTGTTTTTTTTTTACTTGAATGAACTAGGGTTCGTTTGATTCAACTTATTTTATCTTATCTGATCTGATTTTATTTTATTTTTTCTTTTCTTTTCTTTTCTTTTCTTTTCTTATCTTATCTTATATAAGATGGTTTGTTGTGTGTGCCTAACATCTTATTTTATCAGATCTTATCTTATCTCTATTTTTTCTGAAATAAGTTAAAATAAGCTGATGGTTGGAGTCCCAGGAATAGTTCTATAATCTATTATGTCCCCTCATGCGAGAGCGGAGTATGAATGCAGCACATACCTCTCTCATACCTGACGCTAAATATTCCATTTAGAAATGAGGGGTGAATGAGATTTGAACCCGTGACCTTTATGTCACGCTAGCTCTAATACCATGTCAAAGAATCAACTGATCAACCAAAAACTTAAACTAATGGTTGAAGGCACGGAAATAATTTTATACTCTATCAATTTTAAGTTACCTTAGCTTATACCTAGGGTTAATTAACATTATGGATGATGTATATTTGTTTATAAATGATAGTTTTCTTAATGAGCTAGCTACCTACAAGTGAAAATTGTTTGATGAATGGGTCATTAAATCATTTATTAGAATGCCAAACCTTTTTAAGAGTCATTAATTATATACTAGTATTACTTATTCCGATCCAGAAGAAGCTAAATCTCACATGAAAATTAGTAATATTTATTGTCCCCCAACTTAGAATCACATACATTTTGTGGACTATATCTAATTGCCACTTTTGCACGCACATTAGATACCCATCAAATCTTGTGAGAGTTAAACCAATGAGATTAGTAGTTCATAACCTATATGCATGTAAACAAAAGCCTTTGAACAATTATTTTGTAACTTCTTTGGCTAGAGTTCTAATGAGTAGAGATAATCACTTGCACAGTTGCATTAACACCCGACTTAAGCCTACTACACAAGCCATAATCCGATGTAAGTTTGATTACATGCATACAAGTTCAGTGAGGTTTCATGCTATATATAATTAATTGACAATATATATAGGTGGAGTACTCCATTCTGCTTATACTTCCTCCGTTTCATAATACTCGCTACACTTTTTATTGTGAGAAGTTTTACATTACTTGCTACACTTCCTTTTTGGGCAATAAACTCTCTCTATCTCTCTATTCTCATATGAGTTCCTTCTTGTTTTTACTCTCTACCCCTTTCTTCTCCAAAAATTGCGTAGGACGGAATCCGTAAATTGAGAAGTGTAGCGAGTAATATGAAACGAAAGAAGTATATTAATTAATTATTATCTTCTCTTTCTTAATTTTCGCATAATGTAGGACAATGAATTCCAACTCATATATGCGGGTTCTCTTTGCTGCTATCAAACACAACTATCCTTCCAGCGTTCCAGGGATTTTTCTTAACTACTCCCTCCGTTTCATTTTAATCTACACACTTATACTTTTCACGCATGTCAATGGAAAACTTTTTGATGACATATATCTTTAGTTTTGTATTTGTAAAAATTATAAAAAGTACATTAATAAAATACATGTTAGGATGAATCTAACAAGATCCCACATGACTATATTTTCATCCGCGTATAAATCACAAATGATGGTCAAAGTAAAATTTGTGAATACTATAAAATATCAAAATGTGGAGATTAAAATGAAACGGAGGGAGTAAAACACTGCGAACTGTTATTAGAAGGTGTTTTCTTAAACCCTAAATAACGGTTCTCTTAAACTGAAATTGTAGTAGTGGATCAATAACAGAACTACTACTCTCAAAATATTCCAAGTCATTCCTAGTCTTCAAAATTATTTCCCCATCAATAATTCCAAGGGCTAATATTGATAATAAGTCAACCTAGATTTTTATCGATGGTAAGATTTGGCAATATACATAAAATCATACATCCACAATGTTAGTAATAGATTGCTTCCAAGACTTGTAAGGTTTGCCCCCTAGCTCATACAAAGGGCTTTAATTCTGATGCATAATCCATATTTTATCTTCATAAAAAGTAAAAAGAATATGAAAGTATGATATTGACCATGCATAATCAGAAAAATATTTAAAACGTATTTACAATAAAGATAAAGCTAATTTTCAATTCTTCAAAAATTATTAAAAGAAACGGTCTAATCTTAATACAAAAGTAGACCTAGTCACTAAATGGATTAAATTAGTCACCGAAAGAAATTAACCTAGTCATTATTGGACTAATTCTCTTTTTATATTATTGGACTCACCATTACCTAATTTTAATTTAAAAGTAGATGATCTCTTACCAGATAAATTCTTAATTCTATATTTAAAATTTATTATTTCTACTTAAAAAAATTGTTTGTCACATTACACGTTTGTGTGTTCTCTTTTTAGTCCTCTT
The DNA here is from genome assembly GCF_026745355.1 of Beta vulgaris subsp. vulgaris. Taxonomy (NCBI): domain Eukaryota; kingdom Viridiplantae; phylum Streptophyta; class Magnoliopsida; order Caryophyllales; family Amaranthaceae; genus Beta; species Beta vulgaris. Next base: position 64,685,865 of record NC_079205.1, on the reverse strand, counting down.
GTGTGCTTAGTATAAGTTGGAAACATCATAGTCCCACGAGGTAACACTTTCTAAAGGTCCCCTCACAAAAGAATTGAATTTTTACTCAATTCAAACTTTCATAAATTGCGTTCCTGTCGGCCATCATTTTGTTGGAGAAAATGTAAGCTTCCACCTGAGTTAAAACTTTGAAAATAAATATTATATGAGAAAGAGGGAGCGCAGGCAAGAAGTGATTAATTTTTTTTAACTAGATCCATTGTTATCAATATATTTTTTTAAGTAATAAAATAATGGTTAGTATATACAGAAAAAAAATTATTCTTTTATCTCAAATTCCGAGTACCATTCCTAGAATAGTAATATAGCTAACATTAATATACGATATCTTATTTAACGGATTATAAGACTATGTTTATCAGTTTAATTTAAGCCGATTGCTCTAATTGTTCACCAAAAAATACTTATTTTATTTGTTTTGTTATCATTTATTTTTTTGTACATATATTTATGTGGATATTAGCTTTAAATGGTAATCCTCATTGTGCAATGTTAGTATATTTGGAAAATTATTTTTGTAAAAAAAAGTTGTAACTATGATTATGGGATAAGACAATTGACAAATTTAAAATTCATTAACTCTTTGAGTCATTAAGTTAGTTTTAAATTTACCAAATAGAAAAATATGGTAAATCAAAACCACCAAATGTCAAAAAAAAATTATAGGTCCAAATGGCAAAGTTTGAGACATTAAGTACTTTAAGAAAAAGCTATGCATAGTTTTATGATTCCTTTGTCGGCCATATATCCCTCCTATCAAAAGAAATCCCTTGTTTTTCCAATTACCAAATTGTTTTTTTGTGGCTATGTCTATCTAATCACTGAAAATGTGGAAGATTAATTTATACTAATATTTATATAGGGGTCATTAGCTCAAAAGTGGCTTGGTTAGATTAGACCCTTATCTTGATAATTAAGTTGCTTTAAATCCACAAATCAACTCCATTTAGTGTATTACTTCTTACGTAAGCAAAGAGAATAAATTACATATATGCACCACTTTCGTTCTAACAAAGCTAATGGTGTCACAGTTTTGTTTAGGAAAACTAGTATTTAGGTCCGGACAATGTCTCGGGTTTTCTCTGTGCTACAATTTAGTAGTAGTTAAACAAGTCATTTCATACTCATTTGAAAAAGTCATTTCATTCATTTTATGGATTTCAAAAGTTTTTCATTCATATTTCATCATTAATTTTGATTGAAAAAAGCAATAATGGTATGGTGGAGTAATGGTTGGATCTCTTTCTTTCATACTTGAGGTTGCGAGTATATGAGAAAGACTTGGATATAATGTTATTAAATGAGGGATGGTAGAGTAATGGTTGAATCTCTTTCACACATGACACATATACGTTCTTAGGAACACCTTTTAATATATTCATATAGATTATCAATTTAGATTCTTGTAATATATATCACATTAAAATCCGTTATTATGGAATATGTCCTTGACTTAAATATTTTATGCGTTTGATCTCACATGTTAATTGGTAAACAATTCGATAGTATAAATATTCTGAGATGATACATACCAAATTAAAAAAAATGTTGAATTAAAATACTTTCTAAGGAGATTGTAATTTATTTTAAAAGTACTACTTCCATTAACCTTTTTTTTATATACTTTGATACTTATAGTCCTGCTATATAAAAGGATGCTTACATTTTAAAATGGTCATAATTGGTATAATATTCCTCCATTTTCCACTATATAATTGTAATCAAAAGGAATAACACGGAAAATTAGGTACTAGGTTATTCAGAGACATATTAAAAATATTATAATTACATGTGAGAAGAATACCTTTTAAACTCCAAAAAAAAAAAGTACAACTATTTGACTCAAAACGATTTACTCCTACTAACGTCTACTTCGTTTGATTTGATAATGATGCATAAAAGAGTGTGGAATAATATCAGAATTACACACACATTCATGACGAGAACATATGTAAACATCTATTAAAATTAAGAGCTTAAAACTAAGATAATACTTTTTGCACGATGATCAGCTAATCACCTCAATTTAATTAAGCTATGAGCAAACTCCAAAATAATGTGTGAGTAACTTTTTTGTTGGCCTAACTAATCCTCATTTCCAACTAATAAATCATTATTAGGGTGTGAATGAAGGGTACATGACTTTGCATGGCCATATAGGGGTTAATTAATAAGAAGTACGTTAGACTCCCCATTTGCATAGAAGGTCATATGCCTTCCCACTCCATGTACGAGTCCTATGCTAATATGCTATGACTCATATAGTCATATATCCTTTCTCTTGTAAAGCCACTCACAAGTCACAACATAGAAAAGCAGCCTTCTCCTTTCTCAAGCACACGCGTGACTGAGTGGGAAAACGCACAACACCACAATATCGTCAATCTGTCATACATATCCTCATATACTTCTTCCATTCTATTCTATAATTATTGCAACATATATTTCATTGGTACATAACAAGTAAAGTTAGCTCAAGTGGTGAGTTTTTCCATCTTCCCTAGCGAGGTTTAGGGTTCAATTCCTACCCCAAGCATTTGCTTGGGATCTAAGGGGGAAGTGGGGTTGGGGGTGTCTGGCTTGTAATGGGCCTTTGGGTGGGGGCTCTGTGCGGGACAACCCAGAGGAATTTTTCTTACCAATTTTTTAAAAGAATTCATTGGTACATATTTTTTTCGAAAGAAACATTGGTAAGATATTGTTTCGAAGTTCATTTAAAAATTTGATATTTAGATGATATCTTTTTGAAAATTTGGTAAGATAAATTGCCCTATCGAACCGGAACTTCACACAAATCAAACCCAACTCAGGTTAGCAGGCTAGACACTCTAAAAATAGGAGGTGGTAGGGGAAATCCCTACACTCAAAGTATCCTTTGTGGAAATTGAACCCCCAACCTCGAAGTTGAAAGGCGCAATTCCAATCAATAGGTCAAGTTTAGCTTGGTCATTTAAATGATATATTTAATCAACCTGCTGTGGTAGTACATAGATTAAGGTTCCTCTTCTTCTACTAACTCATTATAATGGATAAAAGATGAAGAGAGTATAAATTCTTTAACCATATAACAAGTCAAATTTCAATAATACAATAAGTCACCACAAAAACAAATAGGGGTACTGAAATCAAGGTACCTTCAATCATGCAAATTTTTTCCTTTTACTAACAACATACTTTTGAATAAAATAAATAACAATCTCCTTAATTAGAAGGATAATATATGGACTCTTTGACTTAATTGTGTTTGCATAATATAATAGAAGTATACTCTAGTAACACTTGCTTATTGTTGTAGACAAAATCGCTGTATATCACTGAAATTAGCACGTAAATGACAGGACTACAGGACTATTATTTCCAATTTATATTGACTGATTCGTTGAGAATGACTCTTTTTTTCTCTCTTTGATAAGTCGTTGAGAATGACTTGTTCTGGTTTACGCGGAGATTCCTCGAGTTTTTGGCAAGTTATTCCAAAGAATTTAGGTACACCTCTTTTTCAATTATCATTAATATTAATTTCTAATGTTAATGAATAACAGGAGGAAGAAGACTTAGGTCATGGTTTTTTGCACTAAAATTCGCTTGTTTAAGGTGAACTGAATTAAACTAAATTACTATAACGAAAATTTAGAAACCAAAAACAGTAACAGTAACAGTAACAATAACAATGACAATTATAATAACAATAGTAATGACGACAACTTAGCTAGAGGACTTGCTTGCAATTTAATTAGAAGGAATATATACGGTTGTAGAAATGAAATTTGTATAATATGCACGACATAAGATTTTATTGTTTACGTATCCTCTTAATTTATCTACACAAGTATTTTACATTCATATTCTAATGAGGGGGTGTTTGCTTCATACTTGTATAGTGGTATGGGTTGGAATCAGGAATAAAACCAACGTGGTGTAGGTTTGGAACTTGATACCTGATACCATGTGTTAGGTTTTATTTGGGAATGAATTTTTTTTCTTCTATTTAAACATAGAGATCGATACCGATATGAGCTAGCCAAACCCACCTTCCCCCTTGAGTCTTAAACCCCGGCCCATACCTTATGGGTTTGAGGTATGTGTTTTAAATCTATCAAATTATTAAACAAACATTAGGTATGGGTTTTGTTTATTCTAAACTCATACCTCATATCAAAATCATATGAACCAAACGTTCACTTAGTATAGAGATTATGGACATCCTTCTAGTTCTAGCTAGGTTGTTATTAGAACAAAATTTGAGTTGATGAACCCACTAAAATTCCTGACAAAAAGAGAAAAGGTTCTAGCTTCATTATATATATGTTGTATAGTCTTAATTTGATTGATTTGATAACAGTTGTATTGATATTTCATAGTTATGCTTTTTCTTGTGTATTCTCTTATGTATCTAGTAATTGTAAACCATCGTTGTTGATGAATAAATCTGCCAAGATATCGGTGTTGCGCATCTTATGATTGATATCTTTCAAAGGAAAAACAAAAGGTTGATATGTCTATGAAGTGACCACTAGCCCATTTTGGGGCATCTAATTCTGGAGAATTAAATTCTTCATTGTGCTCCACACTTTAAGCTACTCAATGCTTCGTATAGTGGAATTGAAGGTGAAGGTATTGATTACATACACTATTTTTTTCATTTAGATGGATATGAATTTTTATAATTTACAATGAGGTATATATTTTAATGGGAAATTCTCATTGGTAACCCTTTACTATTGAAAATTATATTTGGTAACCAATCTCAAAAGTTTATTCAAAACGTGACCTCTTAGTTAGTATATTGTTACCAGACGTGACATTAATGAGGTTTTCCGTTAAATGTCATCTTTAAACACAAATTTTTTTTCTCACTCCACCCTCACCCCGCCAACCCTCTGCATCCCACCATCCCCCACAACCCCCCCTGCAACCCCCACACACCCCACCCTGCAACCCCCTACAACAACCCACCTTGCAACCCCCCTACAACAACCCACCCTTCAAACCCCCTACAACAACCCACCCTTGAAACCCCCCAACACAAGCCCTTTGCAGTTCCCCCCACCCCATTTCCCGCAAGCCGCCAGCCCCCCTTCGCATACCCCCTAACACCAGCCTCCCCCGCCTCCCTCTAGAAGCGTCGAGTTTCTGCAACCCCACTACAACAAACCACCCTTGCAACCCCCCCGGCCCTTTGCAGTTCCCCCACCCATTTCCCGTAAGCCGCCAGCCCCCTTCGCATACCCCCTAACACCAGCTCCCCCCCCCCGCCTCCCTCAGAAGTGTCGAGTTTATCGACGTCAATGTAGGTAGTAAAGAGTTCATTCTCGGCTCCGATCTCTTTAGTGGAGGATCCATTGAATGAATCCAAGGAGAGATCCATGTCGTCGGAGAAGCGAAAAGCCGAAAACTAACCTCGAAATGTGCGTGACGATGGTGCGGGCCGCGGAACGGGCTTGGGCTTGGGCTCGGAGAAGGAGTGAAGAGCGTGGAATTCGCAGAGGTGATGGTAGGATTCCATTGGAAGAAGGTTTGATAGGATTGCCATTAATGTCGGGATTAGCGATTGAGGTTGGTGGTGGTGGATCTCGCTTCATTTCCATGGTGAGAGTGGTGTCTGATTTGGAACGTTGAAAAAAGAAAGAAGGAAAAAGAGCCACCGTAAGCAGCACCGATTGTGCGGTAGTAGCAGAGGTGGCCAATAACGAAGAGAGAGAAAGACCAAGCAACCAGATCTATTTAACGGAAAATTTAACCAAAAACGTCATTAATGTCACGCCTGCTTATAAAATAGAACTATAAGGTCACTTTTTGAATAAAAATTTAAAAATGGTTACCAAATGTAATTTTCCATAGCACAAGGTTACCAATGAGAATATCCCTATTTTAATTAGACCGTCTAATAGAATCTTTTAGACGACTCATGTAAGAGGACTCCTACATGGTATTATGGTTTATAATAATCAGGGATAAGTGGACCAATTCATATGTAAGGATGAGGGTTGAGAATTGGGATTTCATATAAGCGCACTTGAGTTGGCCGCGTAATCAATAAGATGCGAGAAATAAACCTTATTAGTAGTTTGAGAAGTTATCATTTTTATTGTTCATGTCATAAGGTGTGCTTAGCATTTATTAACCCTTTTCGAGTGATAAAATTCTCTTTAATTATATTATGAAACGTGCTGATATTGTGAACCTATTATTACATATTTACAACGGTACAAGACATTCAAAATTTTGATACTACCCTCCTTTTTTTTAGTAGCAAACTCAAGGATTAGATAATTTTTTTTTATTAATTAGCATAATTTCTATTTTCAAAAAACAAAATAGCATAATTACTAATAATTTGTTTTAGGAACATATAGTCCTAATCAAATAAGGTCACATGATTTATTATAAGACATCAAAAGTGTCTTAAAAAGTCATTCTTTTAGAGAGAAAAAGCCATGACAATTTATAGTATTGTCAAAGAATAGGATAAAACTATATGCATTACACATACTTTTTTTTTCTTCTTCCTCAAAAATGTGGCTAACTTTTACTTTTTTCAGTGCTTTTTTTTCCTTTCCTCCACAAAAGTACTGCATTTTATTCTTTCTATAGTTTTTGGTTTTAATAATTATTACAGATCAATGAAGTTGCCTTATGTACTCATAGCACTTTCAGACTTCAAGTATTAGTATGATTGCAAAGGGATCCCATTATCCTTAGTAAGGCAATAGTTACTGTTATCCCACACGTACACTTATCATATTGATAATGCAATTATTTTTACTTGAGTTGTAAATTATAATGTCATCAAATTTTAAACATAGTCAAGGCAAGGATGTCTTAATCATTAACCTTGTTATAATTATTCTGTTATGTAGTATTAATTAATATGAACAACAAAGCTACTCTATGTGCTATATTTCAATTTGGTAGAGTGAATCAATGAAATTATTTTGATTTAGGGTAGTCCACTCGAATGCTAATGTTTCTTCTAATAAGTGGAGAGAATATTTATAGTACACCTGGGTGTACCATGCTCATGGTACACCCAAGACTATTTTCTCCAAATGAGCAAAATGAGCAAATGAGCAAATGAGCAAAATGAACAAATGAGCAAACATTTCTACCCATATAAGAAAATGAGCAAACATTTTTATTACAAAATGAGCAAAATACCCATATGAGCAAATTTGGTGTCAAATGAGCACCTGAAATTCTAATTTATTACTAAAATACCCCTGGGTGTACCATGCTCATGCTACACCCGGGTGTACCATTCTCATGCTACACCCGGGCGTACCATGAGTGAACTCATAAGTTTATATGTATGATATATGAAATTGTTATCACGCACAAGGATAATGCTTCAGAAATATCTCAAGCAATGTTAGAGTTGGATTTAATTAACCTATTCAAATGTGTCGATGTGTGATTGATTACATAGGAAACGGGAACTAAACATTGTCATGTCAAGTATTGTACGAATTAATGTACATGAGACTATCTGGTCACATACTTCTCCATAAAAGAATATAAAATACACGAGAGAATGGTAGCTCGATTGGGCTTTGCAACCAAGCCCTAGGCTAGCTCGATTGGTGTTATCCATTATTATGGTTGGACATCCCACACTCGTAAGAGGATTGTCTTTCAAAGTCATCGTGATGTTTCTTGGGCTTTAAAAAGAGGAAGACATGCATACACTATATATTATAGGCTCCACATATAATTTTGTAACTCTTTCTTTTTAGGCCCTCTTTCGTAAATTTCGTGGGAAAAAGAATTCTTGAGCTGTCCTTGTACAAGGTCACTCATCCCGAGATCCAACAAGCCCCAAATCTAGGCTTGTCCTTCCATAGAGATGACAATTATTTGTTACTATTCCTCAACTTTTTTATTACGTTCTATATTCGATCTCATGAGTTTGAATCAAACACGCACATAATATAGAAACTAAAAGGTTAGTCTTGTCCTTCCATAGACATTGCATGATCAAGTAAGGAAGGGAATAACCTAACTATAAACAACCTTTGTAACTAAATTTTTTCTAATGATACTACACAAATTTACATTGGCTTAGAAAAGGGTAGTTTAGTACTCCAATCATAGACTTCATCCGTTTTTTATTACTTGTATCGTTTCCTTTTGCACAAGGACCAAACTGAGGAAAGAGATAGAAAAAAGAAACCCTTATGCTAGGAGAGAGAAAGAAAGAATATAAGTTGTCAAAAACAGAAAATAATACAAGTAATAGAAAACGGAAGAAGTATATATGCATCTCTTTACCGGTATCTTATGGCTTGTTGGCTCGTTTCAAGAGATCTAAAAATTGTATATGTTGATTAACCAAGACACCAAATCTGGAGAAGTTTCGGCCCAAAACATAATGTGGTCATATTTATACAAATGAGCTCTTTATAGTTGTGGCCCAAATTACAGTAATCCACAAATTCGACGTAGAAAGCAAAGTCCAGCCCAAATAGCCCATCTGTCAAATGTAGTTGGGTCAATGTAACTTGTGCAATGTGCTGTTGTGCATTACCCATATCAATACTTGGCTTTCATGACTTTCGTTTTTGGATGAGCTCATCGAAAGAGATAGCCCCAACTTCAATTATTCGATTGTATCTTTTGTGCTTTCAACCTTTTCAACTTTTTTTTTTTTTTTTTTAATAAAAATATTACATTGGCTTTTAAATAATAAGCCACATTTATGTTTATAATTATTGTCCGGGAATATTCGACCATTGTTTATATTACTTCCTCTGTATTTTAATAGATTTTTCATTTTTAATTTGGACATTAAGTTAAATCTTAAATTACTTCATGAAATATTACTCTTACTAGTATCCTTGATCATAAGTCCAGCTTTAAAATAAAAAATACAGTATTTTGTGAAAATATAAAAATTTTAACAGTGAGAGAAAAATTAATAGTTGTTTTCACTCATTTTCTTGAATATTTAGTATACTATTTTGGGACGGATGTAAAACTTTCGTGAAATTCTTGCTATATTATATCCAAACTTGTTATAAGCTGAAATTTGTTGTAAAAAGCACGTGTCATGCTTAATATTGTATATTTTTATTAATTTCATTTATACATAACCCTTAGGACATATTTAGTGAAAAAATAAATTTGACATCTACATGGACTTAATAATTAAATCGACTCTTTTAAAGCAGGCAACATGAATACGTAATAACATCTCATCTTCAAAAATCCCTTTATTAAAATTTGATCTCATTGTTATCTTAGTAACTTATCTTAAACCTTTTTTTTTTGGTAAGAAGAAGGCTCGTCCAAGAAAGACGAAAATAAGAACGAAATCCCTCCAAGAACGAACTTGTTGAAATTTAATCTCTAACCTACCACTTAAAAATCGAAAAGCTAATCAACTACTCTACCCTCCATCACAACTTACCTTAAACAACATACAATGATACAAAGACTTAGAATGTGGGAAACATGAGATACGAAAGAGATACGACACACTAAAGTGGGTAAAGCTCCTAACATCCCACCTCCTTCTCACTCTTGGATCCCCCCACCTCCAAACTATATCAAAATAAACACTGATGCAGCTTTTGTTATTTCTTCTAAAGAGGCTTTCCTTGCGGCAGTGTGCAGGGATAATATGGGTTCTTGGATAGAGGGTCTCCAACTCTCTACCTATGCGTTAAATGCTCATGAGGCAGAACTTAGAGCGATAAAAATGACCCTCAAAAGGTTATCTAATAATCGATGGGAGAATACAATTATCTCCACTGATAGCTTGAATGCGTGTAATGAATTAAATGGGGGTCAAGCCCCGAATGCTAATATGGAATGGATTGTGAATGAGTGCAGGCTGTTGCTCCAAGGATTGCCAAACGCCACGCTAATACATGAATGCAGGGAATCAAACAAGCTTGCGGATGCTCTTGCTAAGGAAGCAAAAGGGAGAACGGATGGCTTTAATGTCGTTTGTATTTTGGATAACCCTCCCCCGGATTGTATTAATGTTTTTCTTCATGACAAACCTGGAAATTTGAACTTATGTAGCTTGCTAACACATGAGGCTACTGGTACTCATGTTATGTCTGTAACCGTACTTTAATTTTATTTATTGTCCTTCTTTCCCAAAAAAAAAAGAGATACGACACATTCAATATATATGATTAAATTATTACTTTACGACACCGTTTACAGAGGAATTAAAGGCTTTTACTACTATGTCATGAAGTTTTCCCTTTACTTCAATGTGTTTTAAATTTGAGTATTCTTTTCTTCTTTTCTTTATTTTTTTCCTCCTTTATTCTTCATCTTTTTTGTGCCGCTCGACATCCAACTACCCCATTACGATGTTGGGTTCCATTTTCCATCAAACTAATCTTAATTATTTATTTATTGTTAGGTTTCAATTTCCTCCAAAACTGCATTTTTAATAAGTTAATTTTCTCCATATACGCCAATTTCGTCCCTTTTACAAAGATTTAGATGTCATTGTTATAAGTTAGTTTATAATATACACCACCTAATTATGATAATTCATACATATCATTCATTAATAAGAATGGCATACATGATACCATCATACTAGAGATAAGAGAATTTGTCAAAAGAGAGTTGTTACCATAGAGAAAGTCTCGAATATTTTATTTTCATCTCGTTGTTTTATTTTTGTGACATCAATATAGATATTAATAACATTATGTTTTCACGTATTTTCTTATTGAGTAATTTTATATATGTTAAATGTTTTTAGTATGAGCTCTTACAAATATTCCGACGCTTTAGCTGAATATTACGTATTTTTAGATGAAGTATTTCATGTTATAGAGGGGGAAAAATATAAATTCATATATTGAAGGATTAGAATCTCATTGTAAGTCTCTCAAAAAAAAAAGAATCTCATTGTAAGTGAAAAGTTGGATAAATTGGCGAGATTGCTCCCTATTATGCCAACAAATCAATGTTAATTTAGTAGCATATCATAGAATCTATACTTCCGATTTTAAGTTTGTTGTTACAACCTCAAGCCTCTCCATTACTTTTTAGGTATTTGAATCGCATGCAAACTTGCACACTTGCAAGTCATGGTGGATTGATCATTTCTAAGGCCAAAATTGATTGCACGTAATCCTTCCTCTATTCCCATCTAAGGCGTAATTCGAATTTTATTTTATGCTCTTAATATGGATCTCTTTTTTAATCAAAACTTCATCACTTTTCTCTAATATCATTTACATCAAGATTCGAGATCGATTATACATTTTTCTAAATCCCTCTCTTTGCGACAAACACGTGTTAGCTTAACAACTATATCGATCATAGCCTCCCTCTCTTTACGACAAACACGTGTTAGCTTAACGACTTCCTTGATCATAGCCTCCCTCTCTATCCTCCTCCAACCTCGGTCTCACGACATTCATCATGTCTAGTCTCTACCTAATCAACGAGGCTAAACATCGTGGTGTTGCCAATACCATCAATCATCACAAAAAAACATTTCTCAATCTTCACTACCCTCCTATGGACTATAGTCTATAGTGACATAGTCCCCACTTTCGCAATCCAGTCATAAGGCTAAATAACACATCAATTACGTCAAACTTGATGTCCATTTGGTCCATATAAGTGGCTTATCTTATTAGTCCTCTCTTACAAGAAATCATTTGAGATTCATTCATATTCACAAATCTCAAACAAATCTAAATACATATAGAAATGATCTCATAAAAATTGGTAATCTCATATCTTCAACTTGGTTTGGTAATTGTTACGCAAAAATTGTCTTTTTCCATTTCGTTTTAAATACAATAAAAGGATATTTATTTTGTAGATATAAAATATTCATTTATTGCATTTAAAACGAAACGACGTATATATAATCAAATGGTGGAATAATAACCAAGTGAGGCACTCAATAATTTAATCATCTTTTTTTTTTTCAAATTACAATATAACAAACAATACTAATTAACCCATTGAGTTGATGGTTAAACAAAACCTACTATAGAAAAATTATTTTTTTCTCTTTTTTTTTTCTTCTTTAAAACAAAAACAAACAAATAATAATAAGAGTACAAAATAAAAGTCACAACACATTTTTGTAAAATGATAATAATACCCCTCACCATCTCAACCCATCATCCACCCACTTCACCCCAACCACCCAACCACCAACCCACCAAAACCCACCTTATCCAGCCCAAACCCGGAAAAAAACCCATCTCTAGTTTTTCTCTCTCCTTTGACTTAAACTTTGACCGATTAAAAATCCTAAACCTTCAAGATCTTAGCAGCTCTAACAACAGGATTTTCTCTAGCAATTGCTTCTCTTCCTGCAGTTTTATAATCATAACTGCAATCATGACGATCTGAATACCTGTGATCTGCACAAAACAGATCTCCACATCTACACCGAAACCCGGTCAGCCCGACCCGTTTACCGCAGCCCGAACACCTGTTGACCGCTTTTTTAACTGGGTTTGTTGAAACGGATGATAATAATAAATCAGAAGACGCTGCGTTTTGTTGGGTATCCTTCAACAACGACGTCGTTTCGTGGTGTTCTTGTTGTTGTTGATGGTCTTCTCTTTCGGATCTGGGTCGGGCTGGCTCTGAGCTGACCGGATCTATACGGGCCATGTCGGGCCGGGTGGTATTTGAGGTAGAAGATGATGAAGATGTGATTTTTTTGCAATTATCCGGGCAGGAGAGAGAAAGGGGTGTTTCAGCTGGAACTTTGAGCTCTAAAGTTTCATCTTTCTCTCTCTTCTGTGCCATAATAGTAGTTTTTTTTTCTGGGTTTGATTTTTTTTTGCAAAAATGAAGAAGATGAAGATGATGATGATGAAAACAAAAACTAATTTCTGGGTTTTGGAGAGAGAAGATGGAGAAATGGTGGGTATTTTTTCTTTTTTTGTGAAGAGCAAAAGATAGATGGAGAAATGGGATTGGAATTTTTAAGGTGTGGGTTTGTGAGGGTGTAAAATAATCAAAGGTCGGCAATTGGTAAAGGCAAAGAAAAAATTATTAATAATACCTCTTTCTCTCTCCTCTTTTTTTTAAAAAAAATTATAATTTTGTTTTTTTAAAATTATTTTTTGGAGTTTGGTTTTTTTCATTGGAAAGAGGAACACCACATTTTAGCCCATTATTTAGACCATAATGGTTATATGACTTCATTTTAATGACTCATGTATCACTTTTCCCGTTTCATATTATTCGCTATACTATTCAATTCACGGACTTTTAAACAATTTTTTAGAAAAGAGAGAGGTATAAAGTAAAAAAGAAAAGGAACTTATGTGGGAGTAAAGGGATAGAGAGAGTTTATTGCTTAAAAAAAATGTAATAAATAATGTAAAACTTCCCACAATGAAAAATATAGCGAGTATCATGAAACGGATGAATTACAAAGTGTACAATAAGCTTTTCCTTCATGTGTGGGGTTTCTCTTTTGGTAAAAGGGTGAAAAGTATAAGGGTATTTTTGGAAATTCAAGTTGGGATGTTGTGATTTTCCAACACATTCTACCAACTTGATTGGCCTTGTATATTTGAAGAAGATTAAGATAATTTATTTCCTATTATTATAATGTTGTTTTTTTTTAATAGGGAGGACTAATAGTATTTTGTTTTTCCTTTTATGAAAAGGATGGATGGTAGTATAGCTCAAAGAGATGTGGACCACAAGAGAATGGAGATGACATATAATTTTAAATAATATATTCCCAATTATACCCCTTTTTATATAAGGGGCCTTTGGCGTGCTAGTGCTCCCTGGAATCCTATATCCACATTTATTGGGAAATTTTGGTTGGCATATGATTTTCCAATCCATTTCCTCTTTTTGGGTAATTATCCATATGATGCGGTTACATTTCGTGATCTTGTAAATATAGAAGTTACCCTAAGTAAGTCGAGGTGAATGTATTTCCCTTTTTGATACGAGGGATGTGATGAGTATTGTTGAGGTGAACGTATTTCCTTTCTTGATATGAGGGATGTAGATGAGTATCGTTGAGGTGAATCGACTGCTGCTATATTTATGTTTGAACTCATTTAATTGATTAAGATATTACACTTCATGATCTTTCAAATATAGAAGTCACACTGAGTAAGTCGAGGTAAACATATTTCCCTTCTTGATACGAGGGATGTAGATGAGTATTGTTGAGGTGAATCGACTGTTACCATATTTATGTTTGAACTCATCTAATTATTTAAGCTATTACACTTCATGATCTTTCAAATATAGAAGTCACACTGAGTAAGTCGAGGTGATCAAACATATTTCCCCTCTTGATACGAGGGATGTAGATGAATATTGCTGAGGCGAATCAAATGCTACCATATTTATGTTTGAACTCATGATTTAATTACTTGAATTTGACTTTAAGGTCTATGTAATATTAAAAAGTTGTTATGTTTAAAGATAAATTATGCTTGTGTAATTGTGTTAGACTCGTCTTGATCTCCTTTTATTAATCGAGCAAAGTTCTTAAATGAGTTTTTAATTTCAAACAATATTTTTTGTTTCCATCGCTCGTTTAGCATAAAATGTTTGACAATACATGATCAAAATAAACAAAAACACACACAATAAACAGCTTGTGAAATTAATGTCAACACTAGCCATTATATTTTTTTTTTTAAAAAGAACAAAAACAAGCTTCTTCATGATCATAAATAAATAAGTATTGTTGTGTCCATGTTCATACTCGATTACAAAACGAGCATCAAAGTTTGTTTAAATTTAGACCATATCTTAAACAAAGCGTATAAAATGAGTTTGATTGAGCTCAAGCTCGAATTATTTACTGAGAGTTTCAACTCACGTACACTCATATAAAATATACATTAAATGATTTATGGCTGGAAAATTTTGAACGAATCTTTTATCCTTGAATAAATGCTTCTTTATGATATCTTTTAATTATTACAAGAATTAAGGAAAGAATGTGACGCAGTCGGAAATTATGGAGAAAAGCAAGCCCTAATCTTGATTAAGAACATACAGATTTACAAGCGATAAATCTGTAAAAACTCCAGAATCCACCAGAAAAGAGTATGAACTCTGTGATATTATTAAAAGTCAAAAACTGTCTCGAAACATTGACCTAATAATGTTTAAATACGTAAAACAAAACCCTAATACGAAATTAAGGAAACAATAAAATTCGGAAATAATTAAAAGGCTATTTCGAGTCTTAAACGAACTTGGATGGCTTAAAAAGTCTATAGGTCACAGCATAGCAGTGAGTTTGACTCGTTGGGCCGTTCCGCTTCCGAAAAGGTATCACAATAAGCAATCGGACTCCGTCGACTCGATTAGTGCAAATCATTTCAGGCTTTTTGTCACACTTCCTTATCGAACTTATCCGCCAACCTTCCTACGTCGGAATGATATATGCTAAGAACTCTTAATATCCTTAAACCCTCTAATATTACATGTATATATTATGACGATGTGTATTAGCTTAGTTGATCAAGTCTTGTAAAGGTGCGTGGTACACAAAACTTATATCGAACATCTTTAATTTGTATCATTTAACTTCTGTGATATTTCGTTAATTCTTGCTTCCATCGAAACTCAAGCAATTTTGAGAGAAAATACAGTGAACTAGCGGCATAGTTAAAGATAAACCAACACCATTATCTTCTAATTAAAAGCAGTAGCTGATGGCTTGATGTCATCATCAATGACTTCATGGAGATCATAACATGCATCTAATGCATTTGCTAATTCTTTCAATTCCAAAAAGGTATATGACGTTTTCATCACTCTGATTATCTTATTAAGCTGGTAAAGAACAAGGCACTAATAACTAAGTGCAATATATATAAAAATGAGTTTATAATAGTAATAAGATTTTTATGAATATGCTTAAGTAGTTCAACCAATATACTTCCTTTGTTTAGAAATAATTGCACCGTTTCATGTTCACTTTTGTCAATGCATGGTTTCAGACGTTAATATCTTCAATTACTAATGAGTAAAAAATATAAATGTTAATGTTACAAAATATACATTGAGACGAATCTATATGACTATGTTTTTCCTAAAATATAAATCACTAAAGATAATGAAAGGGTAAGATGTGATGAATAGTAAATACTATGCAAATGGTGCAACTATTGCTAAACGAAAAAAGTATATGGGTGGAGGAGTTACTAGTGTGGTATACTTCTATATCAACATATGTAACTACCAAATAGAGCGAACTTCATATTTACAACTCTCTTATGATTAAAAGAAAAAAAACTCAAACAACATGCATGTAGGGGGTTCGTTTGGGGTGCTTTGGATGTAACCCAACCCAAACCGCAAATAAACGGTTTGGCATTTTCCCAACCCAAACTGCACTTTTCCCCAAAACCAACCCGAGCGCGGTTTGGTGCGGTTTGTTTTGCGGTTTAACCATTTTTTCCTCGCGACATTAATTTTTTTAATCTAAGAGTAAAAAAAAAATGTTAATAAATATAAAGAGTCCAAATAAATAGGAAGTTGACTTCATAATTAAACATAAATAACAATTTATCAAAAGTATCCAAGTTATTTACCTCAAACTTTCTTTTTTTTTAGTTGTATGCCACCTTGTCAAATGTATTTTAAAAAAATAAAAATAGATAAATTTTTTTAAAAAAAAATCATATAAGATTGCGGTTTATGGTGCGGTTTCGGTTTACAAAAATTAAAACCCAACCCAAACTGCAAACCGCGGTTTGCTTGAAGTCATAACCCAAACCGCAATTTTGAAACCGCAAACCAACCCAAACCGCGAAAAAACGGTTTGGGTTGCGGTTTAGTGCGGTCCAGACCGCACTATGAACAGCCCTACATGCATGCATGATAAATTTAAGTATGCGACATCTTGCCATGAGACTATACGTAAGCCAAGAACTCATATATGAAAACCTATCCTTTAGAACGATGAATGTTGAAAATATACACACAAATTATGCACAACTTAAGTATACGGATTTCCATGGATCATTAGACGAGTACATTGCACATGCCATACGTATAGGCATCACATGAGTGGCATGTGTTGTGATATACACGCTATGTTGCATGCTTTGTACACACAGTAATTAATTATATACAAGTAAGATTTATAAGAATAATCATATAAATGATTATAACTCTTTCTAATACGGATGACAAAATATCTACAAAGAGTTTGACGAAACAACTACATAATATGTATTTACAAGGAGTTTGACGAAACAACCACATAATATGTGTTGGAGTACAAGGTGACACTCAAGAATAAAATTGAATTGAGTGACAAAAACTAATCAATTTTTACAAAAACACTCATTCCTTCAACAATCGAAATGCACAGCAACAACATTAGCATATCAACTTGTTTAAAAGTAGGTAAGAGCCCTGAGAGAGAATGTCTAGAGAGAGAGAGAGAGAGAAAAACGAAACAGAGCAAGAATACCAATGGACTACTGTAAACAGGAAGAAACCCAAACCCCATCAACCAAAAGCTTCTCGCACCTGCTTTCTTAATCATCTCCCTTCTACCTCCACCATCTCAACCATAGCCAAAATCTTCAGAAGCCACGGAGCCATAGCAAACATTCACATACCCCAAAACCAGAAAAACCCAAACCACATTTATGCCTTCGTACAATTTTACCACCCACAATCCCTCATCACTGCCATTAGAGACGAAAATGGTAGAAT
The DNA here is from genome assembly GCF_026745355.1 of Beta vulgaris subsp. vulgaris. Taxonomy (NCBI): domain Eukaryota; kingdom Viridiplantae; phylum Streptophyta; class Magnoliopsida; order Caryophyllales; family Amaranthaceae; genus Beta; species Beta vulgaris. Next base: position 64,668,156 of record NC_079205.1, on the reverse strand, counting down.
AATCGAAGGTAACCGAATCTCAGTTCATCCTGCAAAACATGACAAACAAATACCCCATATCCCAAGACCACTCAACCACAAAAAACCGGACATCTCAAAAACTACCCAGAAAACACCCACGCCATATTACCCAAATATGCGAGGCCCTAAATCCTACAAAGAAATCACCAAACCATCACCTAAACCAACATTAACCCACCCCAATCCAACAACACACAGAGTAATGAGTTCTAGAATGCTTGGTGAAGAAACGGAAAACATTCGTAAATCTTTGGGAGCTATCGAAATAAATGAAGACTATGATGCGGCCTTAAAAGGAACCACATGTGACGAAAACATTGAAATGTTGCAGAGGAGTGCAATAGCAATAGCGTCATCCTCACAATCATCAGAATTGATTCTAAATCATATACTCTCTGAGGGAGTTAATTGTCTTACCATAAAACCAATGGGAGGGATGCAACACCTCATCATCTTTGACACATTTGAAGACAAAAAAGCCATCATGGAAAGTAAGTGGCTCCAAAGATGGTTTACAAAGATCATCAATGTCAATAACAAAAGTGCAACATTGTGGAGAGAAACATGGCTCAATATTTATGGGGTACCCCTCGTAGCGTGGGGTTACAAAAAAATTTTCGACATTGGATGTATCTTTGGCCGTGTGATATCAGTGAATTATAAAAACTATGATCAGGCACAGATACTGGTATTCACTGACTGTCTTTTTGAAATCAATTCAAAAATATCATTTGAAGTAGATGGTGAAAAATATGATGTACATGTCTCTGAAACCAGACAAACATGAAGCCAAAATCAGGCATTACCCACTGATGCAGGAACACAAAATCAGAAAGGCTCACAATCATCCCCCTCATCATCTGGTAAGTCTCCCTCCAATGATTATAATTTTCCATGCAATGATGTGAATATCAACCTCGAACTTGAATGTGAAGAAGACCTAGCCAATGTCACCAATCCTGGAGCTCCTCAAACCAGTCCAATCACACCATCTGCCCAGAAAATCCACGTAAACAATGTCACTTCACCTCCCATCATTAACTCTACACCTCGTGAAACCAACCATCACCCTACAAAAGAATTAAAAACCTCAACCACTTCAACTCCATTGGCAGCACAAATACCAATGACCCCACCTAGACCCCCAATTACCAAGGAAATCTTTAAACACACCAGCCCCACTTCACAAATAAAAAAAGGCCAAATCCCCACGTGCAATCCTGCATCACCAGCAGAATGCTCTGCCACCTCCCCTCTCCAAATCTGCCAAGTCAGCCCGCCAAAAAAAACGGCGCAAAACCTTCCTTTATGCACATCTCCACTGCCAACAGAGAAAATGACTTCCCCATTACCTTTACAAAACAAATACGCTCCTCTCAGAAAGCCCAAAGCCAACTCCATCTCCTCCACATCTATCTCTGGACCCTTGTTTCCTCCCGGGTTCGAAAACCTAATCCCATCCCCAACCAAAAAAGCATTCACCAAAAAAAGAGAAAAAAAACACCAAAAGAAAAAAGAAAAAACAAAATCAAAATCATCCCCTCCTCTTCTCCCTTCCACCCGTCAATTTCCAATCTCGGCCTTGGAAGTACTTCAATTTGCAGATGAAGTGGGTCTGATGTTTGACGGACCTCGATATGAACTTGAAAATAGGATCAAACAAATCCTCAGTCGTCACAAGGCTGAGTAGATCCCCCCTGGACACTAATCAAAACCTCACATCCCCCCATCTCACACCCACACATAAAGATGATTATTTTGTCCTGGAATATCAGAGGACTCGGAGCTCGAGTCAAAAAATCCCTCCTCAGAAAACTCATCCGAACACACGAACCTTTCTTAGTCTTCATTCAGGAATCAAACACCGAAAACTGCACTCAAAAACTCATCAATTCCTTTTGGAATGACCCCAAAATCAGCTGGGCTGCAAGTCCATCCACTGGGCTATCCGGTGGCATTATTTCATTATGGAATAACTCCCACTTCAGCTCCAAAGAAGTCAAAATACAAAAGAACTGGGTAGCCTTAAAGGGTTTTATCAAGAACAACACGTGGGAATGCACCTTAATAAACATATACGGGCCCTGTAATGTAGAAGGTAGAAAAGAAGTATGGATGGACATAATCAACTTTGTCAACAACGAGTCGATTCCAATCCTAATCATGGGGGATTTCAATGAGACCATATCCCCCCAAGACAGAGGCAGTAAATGGATTAACACCCAGGGTTCAGCAGAATTCATAGAATTCATAAATATTCTTGGTCTGTTGGAGATCCCAGCATCAAACGGAACCTTCACTTGGTTCCACGGACAATCTAGAAGCAAGCTTGATAGGCTTCTCTTATCCACTGAATGGCTAACCCTCTTCCCCGATTTCAAAGTCTCTCTCCTCAATAGGACTCTCTCGGATCACAAGCCACTATTGGCATCATCCTTTGAACAAGACTGGGGCCCTAGACCTTTTAAGTCCATTAACTGTTGGTTCTCTCATTCCGGATGTTTACCTACAATCCGAAAATCATGGTCCGATTCAAAAAACCTCGCTCCTCATGATAGGCTCAAAAAGCTAAGATCAGACCTGTGCAAATGGAATATTGATGAATTTGGGCACATTGACACTATCATCTCGGACCTGGAGTCCAAAATCGCTGATCTTGACAATAAGGCTGAAGTGCAACAATTGGACGAATCGGAAATTCTTGAAAGAAAGAACCATCAAGTGAATCTCTGGAGATGGCTCAAAAATAAAGAATCTCTATGGGCTCAAAAATCACGAATTCAATGGCTAAAGGAGGGGGATAAGAACACCTGCTTTTTCATGCAGTTGCATCAATTCGAAAAAGGAAAAACAATTTCTCTTCTTTATTATCAAAAGAAACTAACCTTGTTTCCCCTGCAGATGTGAAAAAAGAAGCAGTTCTATTTTACAGTGAATTATTTAAAGAAGACCACAAAATCCGCCCCACATTTGATCACCTTGATTTCAACAAGCTCCTACCTTGTCAAGCTGAAAAACTTATTGAGCCCATATCTCACGAAGAATCGATTTGGCAGTGGCCTCTTGTGATAGTCAGAAATCTCCGGGGCCGGACGGTTTCAATTTCTTTTTCATAAAAAAAGCCTGGGAGATTATAAAGGGCGATATATATGAGATGGTGAAGATTTTCTGGAAATCAGGAAAATTGCCGCATGGATGCAACACTGCCCTAGTGGCACTCATCGCAAAAGTACAATCTCCCGCAAGTTTCAAAGATTATAGGCCAATCAGTATGATTGGTTGCCTATACAAGATCATATCTAAAGTTCTTGCTCGTCGACTACAATCGGTCATGAATCACCTCATTGGTCCGTTTCAATCTTCCTTTATTGAAGGTCGACAAATACTGGATGGTGCACTCATAGCATGTGAATTGCTTGATTCTCTCAAACGCTCAAATCAAAAGGCAGTGATCCTCAAACTGGATTTCCACAAGGCCTTCGATAGCGTAGCATGGAGTTTCATTGACTGGATTTTATCACAAATGAATTTTCCACCGAAATGGAGGAAGTGGATTTCAACTTGTATCTCAACAGCATCCGTTTCTATCCTCGTGAATGGCTCTCCAACAACTCCTATTAAAATGCAAAGGGGTCTCCGACAGGGGGACCCCCTCTCACCTTTCTTATTCAATCTAGTGGTAGAAGGCCTCAACTTGGTGATTAAAAAAGCAATAAGCAAGAACCTGTGGAGCGGCATTAAAATAGGAGCGGATGAAATCATGATCTCACATCTTCAATACGCGGATGATACCATACTCTTCTGTCCGCCAAGCCTGGATTATTTACTAAACATCCAAAAAGCTCTCATATTATTTCATCTAGCATCAGGACTCCATGTGAATTTTTTCAAAAGCTCGATTATGGGCGTCAATGTCCCAGATGAATGGATCAAAAACTCGGCGGAAATCTTGATGTGCCGACAAGGAAATATTCCTTTTACATATTTGGGACTTCCCATTGGAGGCTCATCTCATAAACTTGCATCTTGGGAACCGATTTTGGAAAGGCTCCGCAAAAAACTAGCAATTTGGAAAGGAAAAATTCTATCTTTGGGCGGTAGAATCACGCTAATTAAAGCATCCTTATCAAACCTACCACTCTATTTCATGTCACTCTTCCCAGTTCCCAAGGGCATTGCAGAAAAGATCAACCAGATACAACGGAATTTCCTATGGAGCGGGTCAGAAAATCGAAAATCAATGCCGCTAGTCTCGTGGCAACATCTCTGCCTTCCAAGAAAATTGGGAGGCTTGGGCCTGGGCAACCTACTTCATCGAAATATTGCTCTCCTTATGAAGTGGATCTGGAGATATTTTCAAACCCCTTCTCAGCTTTGGCGAAAAGTGATACAATCCAAGTATAAATACCCGGATTCGCTTACCATTCTTGATATCCAGCCCCCGTCAAAAGGCGGGCCTTGGCGCAACATCTGTAAGTTGATTTGTTCTAATCAGACTGCAAAAAACTTCCCTCATGATAAGATGCGGAAAAGAATCGGGAACGGTGCCTCAACCCAATTCTGGCATGAAATTTGGTTAGGATCTGATCCTCTAAAATCTATATTCCCCCGCTTGTTTACCATTGCCTCCACCCCTAATGCATCCATTGAATCCGTGGGCTTTTGGGATGGCCATAAGTGGCAATGGTCCCTAAGTTGGACTCGCTCCTTCAGGTCGAGAGACGCTGTCGAATTCTCGAAGCTCCTAATCATGCTCGAAGATGTGTCCCTCACTCCATTCAACGACGACCATCTAATCTGGACCCCCGAAAAAAGCGGACTCTTCTCGGTAAAATCGGCAACCTTTGAATTGGATAAACATAACTGTCCCATAAACATTCCTCTCATCAAGAATTTGTGGAGTGGGCTAGTCCCGCATCGAATTGAAGTCTTCACTTGGATGGCTCTCATTGGCAAAATAAACTCAAAAGAAAAGCTGGCTCGCATGGGGATCATTCCTTTATCAGAAGCATCATGCATATTCTGTCACATGGAAATTGAATCAATCAATCATCTATTTCTTCATTGTTTCTTTGCGAGACAATTATGGTCCTGGTGGATTGAATTGTGGAATCTCAAATGGATTTTTCCCTTCAATTTAAAAGATGCTTTCTCTCAATGGAGTTTTCACTGTCATGGCCCCTTCGTCAAAAAAATCTGGTGTGCAATGTTCTTCATCCTCTCTTGGTCCATATGGAAGGGAAGAAATGCGAGAATATTCTCAAACAAACATGCCTCAATCAATGAGATTCGAGATCTAGCCCTTCTTAGGCTTGGATGGTGGATTAAGGGTTGGAATGACCCCTTCCCCTACAACGCTGCCGACATTGTTCGTAACCCCCTATGCCTGAATTGGTCGCCCCTCATTCCCAAAGCTGTCTCCCTCTCATCTCTTTCATGGCAAGACCCTCCTCCTGGGTGGATTAAGTGGAATGTAGATGCTTCTTTCGACGAAAAGTTAGATCATGCTGCTGTGGGTGGGGTCCTCAGAAATGACAAGGGGCTCTTCATGGCGCTCTTCTCAAGTCCCATCCCAAAAATGGAAATAAATTCGGCTGAAGTGTATGCTATTATGCGTGCAATCAAGATCTCTCTAGGATGTGATAAAACAAAGAATGAAAGGATAATCATCGAATCAGATTCGATGAATGCGGTAAAATGGTGCCTTGATGATGTGGGTGGGCCGTGGAACATCTCCTTCCCCCTCAATTTTATCCGGAATGCTCGAAAGATGTGGCTCAATCTCAGCATCACCCATAGAGGGAGAGAATCTAACCATGTCGCAGATTGTATGGCAAAGCAAGGTCTTCGAAGAGATGCGGAGTTCCTGGCTTGGCTCTAATCCCCTCCATCCCATCCATGATGGTTGCATTTTAATTGTCAGCTTCATTCTCATTACTCTTTTTGCGGGAAGTAGGTGATTTGTAATAAGATGTAATGCATTTTAATGCGGCCTAAATCGCCTATGTATTCGAGACTAGATTGTAACAACTATATGATGAAGGTCTCCTCCTTGTTGGGTGTGCTTTGCACTATTAAAACTTCGCCCACCTAGTGGGGGGATGCCTCACTTGGAGTTTAGAGGCCGTCATCATTTTATCATCAATAAAAAGGTCTCGCAAATTATCAAAAAAATTTTTTTACAAAAACACTCTACAACATAGTGCAATGTTCGATTGCTATTAGTGACGTACTGACGTAGTTGCTATTGATTTAAGTTTGGCATCTTAATAAAGCTTCTATGGCCTTAGGCCTTTCCTCCTAGAAAAAACTATAAAAAGACAGATTCATATTGGTAAAAGAAAAGAGAATCGATTAATTAAATAAGACAATGTTCTATTTCATTTGAAACTTTCTAAAATAAAAATCACTACTGTTACTCCGAAATTTCCTAAAAACTCAAACTAAACGCGTTCCTAAATAAGTTATACCTACATTTTTCACACATGCAGATGCAATACTTGAATCTTTATGTCTCTAATTTTGTATTTGCAATGATTATAAAAAGTTGATTTTGTAAAAGTAATCGAGCCAAATTAAACAAGCCCCACATGACTATATTTTCCCTTACCCATAAATCACAAAAAATAGTCAAATTGAAATTTGTAAATAATGTCAAAAGTTAAAGTGTAACAATTATTTAGGAACGAAGATAATATAATTCATGATTTAACAAATATCCACACCAACCAAATATCCATCTATAATTACTATACACACAGTTTTAACTATACTTTATGAAGACATAAAAGCTAAGGTGCCCTTCTTTTTTCAAATAAAAAAATTATTTACTCAAATTAAACTAGTCAACCATCTACCAATGCAAGCCAAGGTGCAAAATGTGTTACGTATTACTACCTCCGATCTTTATTAGTTTACCCGTATTCTTTTTTGGACGATGTCCCTTATTAGTTTATTTACTCATTTCTTTTGTTTCTATTTTTGGAATGGGACCATTAACTTTCCATCATACATACATTCAACTTTAACATAAAATAATAGTTTCTCTTTCCTTCTATGTCCCACAACATTATTTCTCCTAAAACTTTGTACAAAAGAAACGAGTAACCTAATAAAGGCCGAAAGGATTACTATAGATTACATAACGGGTAAACTAATAAAGGCGATAGGGATTACTATAAATTACGAAATAGCAAAGCCTTCTCTTTGAAGGCAAATTGTACTTCATATTAAAGTTTCTTACACACCACGAGAAAAATAGCCTGTTTTACAACTAGTTCCATCTTGCATTAGCCACTAGCTAGTTCTAGTTGGTTATGTTGTTGGGCAACATGCATGTAACGCAATTTGCCATTAATCGACTTGTGGTAAATCAAGTAATCAAATATATTCTGTTCCTTAGCAAATTGCAGCCGATCTAAAGCGGCTATAAAATGGTCAAATTATTTGATTTGTAAAAATGACACCACTAAATGCCAAGTTGATACGTTCAATTCAAACTTCCTACTTGCTAGATATTTTTGCTTAAAATTGTTTACTTTACATGAAAGAAAGGGTGATATTTTACTGGATCTTGATATTAGTATTTTATAAACATGCTATGTTCTAGAGATATGTATGCTGATGTTGGAACTGCATAACACAATAATAATCTTAATTATAAGAGACAAACATAGAGTAACTTATATTATATGACTCAAAAGTAATTCGTAAAATAATATTAGGTCACTGTCTAAGAGTATTTTGATGAAATCATTCTTACATTAGTGTATAACAGATGAATAGTACAATCAAGAATAATTTTTGATCGTTTACTTATTGTAACTCTTCTTTTTAGTATATTGTTTATTTGGATAATTTCAGATGAGTAATAAGCAAAACAATAATGTTGGTTGTACCATGCTCATTTGCTCACTGAATAGTGAATACTCAGATGTATGATATATTCCTTCCGGTCTTTATTAGTTTATCCGTTTCTTTTGCACAAAGTTTGAGGAGAAACAATGTTGTGGGACATAGAAGGAAATAGAAACTATTATTTTATGTTAAAGTTGAATGTATGCGTGAAGGAAAGTTAGTGGTCCCATTCCAAAAATAGAAACTAAAGACCTGGGTAAACTAATAAGGAATATCCCGTAAAGGAGTACATATAAACTAATAAAGACCGGGTGTAGTAATTTGTAATAGTTATTGATATCATAATAAAGTAATTTGAGTCTGTCTCATATAAATTTTGACTATTGTGATTGTCGATATAAAAAAGGATGATGCATGACTTCTTTAAATGGTCATTAACAAATATGATCATGAAAATATAATGATTTACAATAACCAATATTATTGTTATTCTAAATCATTAAATTTCTCATGATGATATTTAGTACGACCATGTTAGAAATTTCATGGAAAAATGCATAAAACAGAAGTTTACACGTCTGGGATATTTCGTAGGAAACCCAAATTTTATCATTTTAAGGCCACCAAAATAACGCGCTTTCTACAAAGATTACTATCGGGTTATTAGCCAAGTTTGGGCCCAACCCACTAGCAAACGGACAGCACGGCCTGTGGACTGCGTTTTTTGTTTTTTTTTCAAACTCATGTTGGGACTCGGGAGTAACCAAACAACAATGAAAGATATGGGGGGAACTTGCCATTTCTCTTTTTATGTATATATATATATATATATATATATATACTATCTCTGATTTTTATTAATTCAAAAATTATTAAAACAACGGTCTAATTTTAATATAAAAGCAAACCTACTAACTAAATGAATTAAACTAATCACCGAAAGAAATTAACCTACTCATTATTGGACTAATTCTCTTTTTAATTTAATATTAGGTTTACCATTGCCTTATTTTAATTTAAAAGTAGACGGTCTCTTACAAGATAAACTCAATAATATTGTGTGACACAGAAAGAAACAAAGTTCAATGTATGTGACCCTAGAAATGTCGAGGACGATAAAATTCGTTGGGCCCAAAGAAGACAAAAATGGCTCAAAAACGAGCAAAAGTGTGGATTATAGTCCACGGCTATGGGATCCCACAAGCCATAGGGCCCGAACATCGATGCCTGTGGGGTGCACCCTAGGGATATGGGAGGCCCTGTGGAAGCAAACTCGTGCCTTGGAAGGGAAATGTGATGCCATCCGAAGCCCCTTTAGAGCCTAACGAGGGTTGTGCCAAAGGAGCTAAGGGAACGAGATGTGGGAACATAAAGAAGGTCTAAGGCACTTGGAGAAATCCTGAGGCACCTCGGGAAGCTACGGGACTATCAAAAGTTGATACGTCTGGAGAAGTCGAAAATGGCCCGAATACGGAAAAAGTGTAGATTATAGTCCACGGTTCCAGATATCCACGTGGCCCAGAGAAAGGTCCCTGTGGGTTGTACCCCAGGCGTGGAGACTTTTTGGAGGCACACTCGTGCCTAAAAAGGGGAATGAGATGCCATTTGAAAGCCTTTAGGGGCTAGCGAGGGCAGTGCCAAGCGAGTTAAGTGAAGGAAAAAGTGGGTAACGAAGGTATGAGGCACCCAGGAGCATCCTTACGCACCTCGAGGGTCCTAGGAACGTCCACACGAAAAAGTCGTAGGGCCCAGAGAAGCTGAAAAATGGTCTAAAAATGGAAAAAGTGTGTATGATAGTCCCCGTGGGATGCACCCTTGGGGCGTGGGACACCCTTTGGAAGCACATTCATGCCTTGGAAGGGGCACGCATTGCTTTCCGAAGGCCCTTTGGAGCCTAGCGAAGGTTGTGCCCAGCGAGCCAAGGGAATGTAAATGTGGGCAATAAAGTAAGGTCTGAGGCACCAGGGGGCTTCCTTAGGCACCAAGGGGCTTCCTTAGGTACCTCGGGAAGGCATAGGACGAAAAAAGTCATTTGGCTCAGAGAAGAATGTCTCGAAAACGAGGAAAAGTGTGGATTATAGTCCACGATCGCGGGAACCCATGAGGCCCGAGTACTGGTTCTTGTTGGGTACACTCCAGGGCCGTGGAGGCCCTCAGGAGGCACACTCATACCTCGAAAAGGGAATGAGATGCCATTCGAAGTCCCTTTAGAGGCTAGCGAGGATGGTGCCTAGCGAGATAAGGGAAGGCAAAAGTAGGCAGTGAAAGAAGGTTTGGAGCACCAGGGGGAATCCTTAAACACCACGGGGATCCTAGGAAGGTTCAGTATGAAACAATTCACAGGTCTCGGTGAAGTAAAAAATGGCTCGAAAACGGAAAAAAGTGTGGATTATAGTCCATGGAACCTAGCGCCCATGGGTTCGGGCACCGGTACTTGTGGGGTGAACCCTATGGACGTGGGAGGCCATTTGGAGACAAACTCGTGCTTCAGAAGGGACATGCGATGCCATCCGAAGGCCTTTGTGAGCCTAGTAAGGACAGTGCTGAGCGAGCTAAGGGAATGCATATATGGACAATGAAGGAGGGTCCGAGGCACCTCGGGAATGCTTAGACTCCTCGGGGCCCTTGAAACTTTTTTCACCCGAAATATTATTCCATTTTTTTTCCTTTTTTTACTAATTTAAATTGATGTTTTATTTGTAAAACCAAATAATACCAAATTAAGTATGTCATATAAAACCGATTCATGCAAAAAAAACTTGACACTATTATATTTTTTCAAAAATTATGGCCCATTATTATGTTATTGCAAAGAATCTATTTATTGCGCATATAAGCTTACTCAAGTAGTCAAGTTTAAGCCCATGTTTGGTTGGTGAAAAAATAGGCCCGGAAACGGATTGGGTTAAATGAATCCATTTCACATTGTTTGGTTGGGCCGGAATGGAAACCCAATCCGTTTCTTTTGTTAACCCATTCCCCTCATTTGTTACCAGTCATTTATTTGGAGTAACAAAAGAGGAAACATAACCCTAACCTAAAAAACTCAAAGCCGACCTTCTCTCTCATCTCTCCACACTCGTAACTTCAAATTCTCTTTGAAAATCAATTATTTCATTTCTAATTTTGATCTAAATCGCTCACCTCAGTCAAATAAAGTCACATAAATCATATCATTCCAAAATTATCACAATCCAAATGAGATCACTCCGATCTTTACAAAATTACATCAATTTATCATATTCGAAGCTATAAAATAGCCGTCATTTCAGACAATTTTTTTTAAAAGAAGCAGATTCGAACGAATCAAATCAAAATTCAAAGGAAGAAATGCAGAAAACAAAAATTTACAAGAAAAACGTACGTTTACCACCACCGAGAACCTTGTGAACCGGCTTATCTCTGCCAAAAAGACGATAAATCTTGGATTTCAAAGAAGAAGGTGCAGGTTTATCATCATCGGAATCAGAAGAAGAATCATCATGTTGGAGTAATATTATGTTTTATCATGGCTGATTTTTTAGTTTTACTATTATCCTTGTTATATTACAGAATTACAGTGAACCAAACAAGGGAATGGAATGGGTTAAGTTGAATCCATTCCCCTACTTTAATGGATTCCTTTCCATTTCCTTTCCTTTACTCCAACCAAACATGGGCTAAGCCTCTTTAGGAGGAAACGCAAATTGGTGATGCATGATGCTTAGTGGTGCATGATGCTTGATGCTTGATGCTTGGTGGTGCTTCTCGAAATCATTTTCAATAATCAATAGTGCAAGCAGTAAATCAAATTCAAGCAACATACTCATAGATTCAAACAAAACTTAGCTTGTTCAGTATTCAAGCTTTGTCACCTTTTTCTTTATATGCATCCAAATACACTTTCTAACTTGAACTGATGCTCATATGTAGCACCATATCTCAAGTTTAGGTTGGCATTTATACGTGTCACCTTCAACGTTTATATCAGACATGTCACTCTAATATTGTAGAGTTGAATCAAAGGATCGAACTATCATACATAATAGTGTTCCCGTACTATTATCAAAACAATAATTCAACCCGTCAATATATTTTGTCTCAATTTATTAGACTAAAAAGGATTATGTGTACAACAAACTATTTAAATTAAATATTTTTCCAACACATTATGATTACTTATTGGTGTATCGTTAATTAACGGTTACACAAAGGTTCTAAGAACAAAAGGTTTAAAGTACGTTTTTCCAAATTTAGAAAGCGGAATATTATTTTGGGATAATCTTAGATTAAAATATGATTTTTTAACTACGCGAAGAAAAGTTAGGTCATTCTTCTATATAATTAAAATACGATATAGTAGTATATATATTATTATAGGGAGAAATTAACTCGTTATCTTATTCAAGATCATCCGCCAATACAACAATTTGGACATTTCCAATATAAAAAAATCTATGTAAAGTGCTTTAGCATACTTATTATCTCTTAGAAGTAAAGGTAAGAAAGAGTAAAATGAAAGATCATATGTTGAGAGACGTTCAATTATCGAAGTAATTTATGAGTTGCAAAATTGACAATTGAACCATAATCCCTCACTTAACTTTCCCATTTAGAATGAACCTATTGATCATCCTCTTAATTCCAAGTTTAAAAACAAAAAGAAAAAGTAAAATAAAGCAACTAATTAAAGATGTAGTAATAACTCTAACTCCTTTGATATTTTCCCCTCAATCTCATGCAAAAACATCTTTTAACATGATCATTAATATAATTAGTCATTCCACATTGTAAAAACCCCATTATTAGGTCCTTGAACCGTCTCAGTTGACCACCCCTCATAACTTCCTCCACCACCACCAGCAGAAGGCATATCATAGTCCACCTTCACCAATGCAAGTGGCTCCGGTTCACCGGAAACCACCGCATTGCTCGTTGTCGAGGCGGCACCCATGGCATTGATCCCAGCCCCACCACCAAGGTACCCTCCACCACTATAACTCCCACTTGAACTTCCATTAGTATTGTTAGTATCAATAACACCACAAGAGTTTGAGCCCATGTTCATGAACCCATGAAGCAAACTAGGGTTAGTTTGGAGGTAATTGTTGTACATGCTACTAGGGTTTGAGTAACTTGATTGTTGGTACAACTGAAGGAATTGAGCCTCTTGAGAGTAATGTGATAGGGAAATATTGCTTTCTTGACCATGGTTATTTTGTAGGGTTAGCAAAGGTTGTGGTTGATGGTCTTGATGGTGGTATGGTAACAAAGGGTATGCATGATTTGTTGCTTGTTGATGGGCTCCATATCGAGTCGAGCTCGAGCTACTAGCTCCATATGGGTAGCTACTATTGCTTAGGGCAAGCATTTCTTCCCTCTTCCTAGAGGATTCTATAGCTTGAGCTTCCTTAAGGCGCTTCGCCGCCCCTCCTCCTATGGGAAGAGTGTTGCTCTCTAGGATGGCTTTAACATCATACCGGCTCATGTCAAAATTTGTCACAGCATTAAGGCCTCTAAACTTGATAGCCGCGATATCATAAGCTTCTGCAGCCTCTTCCTCTGTGCCTATGGGGCACATACCAGTTAGCTTAATTGGTAAAGTCTGATAAATATTCGTGTGCATGCATGGAAATACAATAAGTTACAAAGCAAGTTGTGGCGTTTTAAGTTATTTACTTACTAAATGTTCCTAAGTAGAGATCCTTGTTTCCTGCCACCCTTCCAATTCTTGCTTGCCATCTCCCATGTTGATGGTGTCTTGTTACACCACGATAAATTGATGCACCTCTAGAGAATCCACTACTCTTCCTAAAACAACAATAAAGTATATATATAGATAATCAATATTGAGGAAAGTTGAGTAAATGTATAATATCCAAAAGAATCAATAAAGAGAAACCTTGATAAAACAAATACTTCCTCTGTTTCGAATTAAATGCAAATTTCACTTTTTCACTATTCACACTTTTCACTTTGACTAAGATTTGTGATTTATACATAATGAAAAACATAATCAAGTGGTATCTTGTTAAATTCGTCTCGTGACGTACTTTCATAAAACGTAATTTTTATAATTTTAACTTACGTGTAATTATAGATATTTCTGGTCACAATAATGTATTGGCATGCGTAAAAGTGAATTTGTTGCATTTAATTCGGAACGGAGGAAGTATATTGAGTTTTTTTTTTTCTTTTTAAAGCAAAAAATCATAAATTTGACTACTTTACATACCTTCTAATAGCTGCTACAAATTCTTGTCTAGTCATGTGTTTCATGTCTTCTATTTCTTTCTCATAGTTGCTTATCTATATGATCCATACATATTATTGATCAACAAAGAAAAATAAAGCTTGAGTTTTCATGCCTGCATTAATCCATAATAGCAAGAATTAACAATCAATGAAAGTTATAAACTCAACTGGAAAATTTGTAGTAGTTGAAGTTCCCCAATACTTGATTGCAGCTAAATCATAAGACCTAGCGGCCTTCTCTTCCTTATCATACCCTCCTGTAACAATCACGACCTAACGTTATTATACATCAATTAATTTGTAGTAAAGATACAATGAAAAAAAGGCGAAAAAAATACTACATCCGTTTCAAATTATTTGCAACGATTTGACATAAAGTGTGAGTAAAAAATGTCTAATAGTTGCAAATAATATGAAACGGAGGTAGTAATATCAAACTTTGAAAAAAAGATAGCATAATATTAACTCTTGATAATTCCGTCCAAAATACTAGTTCACGTTAAACTATATTATTGGACGAAGAGAGTAGTTCATTACTTCATTATATGCAATATCTACTTACCAAGATACACTGTAGGAATGTCAAAGATGAGACAGATCAAAAATAGCCCGGCATGCATGGTGTTTCCGACATGAAAACATACGTAAAGAAGGGAGTTAGTAACAATCTATTATTAATGTTTAACACTAATAACTAAGAACACTTTAAATTTGAGTAAAAATCAATACATTATTAACCATTTGTACTTAAAAAAATCCGGATTAAGACAATAAAAACTTGTAATGAAGGCATAATACAACTTAAAAGAAACACTAAGAAGAAAAATCACCTTGACGACCCTTCCTTGACTGTCCTTCCCTTCTACAACTATTATCCCAAAGATGAGCTTCATATCTTCCTGTCCACCTATGCCTACACCACCATTGTTATACTACTCAATCCTCAACATCAATTATACTACAAAAACACAAAAATATAACAAAACAAGTACGTATATAATATAAGCATTCGTTATGTTTACTTTACATTACACTGACTTGGATAACACCTACCTCAAAACTGTTATGTAAAGTCGTATTTAACAGTTATGTTTACCCTTTTTTATAGTAGTGAAGAAGCTCTCACATAAAATACAGAAGCGTTTCATATATTTCAGAACAGATGGAAGTACTATAACTATAGACCAATACAAAAGATAGTGTACGTACGTGTATGTAATGATAATAAGGGATGTATAAATTTACCTTGTAACACCTCTATAAATAGAAGTCCTTTGGCCAAAAGTATCCAAGGTTCTCCTAGGGGTGGCTTCAACCACAGGAGTAATCGCGGTGGTGACAGTGGCGGCAGTAGAGGCGGCGACACTAGCGGTGCTATTATTGTCACCACTAGTCTCACAATTATTAGTGCTTGAAGGTGGTTGTTGCTGTTGTTGAGGCTGTTGTCCACTACTTCCCATTGATAGAGTCAAAGATTGCAAGCAATTATTAGAGTTCTCTTGGTATTGATCATATTGGCTACTATTAGTAGCTGCTGCTACGGTGTTTTGCACCGCCATTAAGCCGCCGCCGTTGCCGGAGAAAAGATAATCTGATTCACCACCTTGGCTCATGTCACTGAACGCTGTAAGGTCTGGTGAATGATGAGTTTCTGAATTCCCTACTCCTAAGAAATCTGCTATTTTGGGTACTTCATTTGGCCCTTGTGGATTGAGCAAGTTCCATTCTGAGATTATATGCATACATAGAGTTAGTTAGTGAATAAACATTGAGATTCAATCAAAAATAATTGTCATTTTTAGCAAATTTAAACATGTTTGTAAAGATGGTATAGTGGATTTTGTATGTGAAAACTTATACTTTCTTTGATTTGTATCATTTTCTACATTTTGTGCTTTATCATTTACTATATGAAGAAAATTAGCATCTTGTTAGATTCGCTTCACACTGTATTTTGAAAATATTTAATTTTCTTTGATTAATTATACATTGAAGACTATGCAAATAACACAAAGTAATATAAAAAAAATTAGAGGGAGTTTGTAATAGAAGTAACCATGAAAAGCTCAAATAATTCTAAAGAAATTTGAGAAACTGGTAACTGATTATTTTGAAACAGAGGAAGTATAATACAAAACATATGATAGAAATTATGCTCAATATAACATACTTGAGCTGATTAGTTAAAGTATTACAAGTAAAAAAAAACGAAGGAAGTATTACCTTGCGCTTGACCAAAGGGGTTGTCAATGTGGTCAGATACAAGACCCAAGGAGAATTGTTGATGAGGTTGTGAATCATTGGTTTGAAGATGTGATTGAAGTGAAGGATGTGTAGGAGAAAGAGGAAAAGACAACCAATTGTTTGAATTCATTGAGCCCATATATTTCTTCTCCACTACAATAAAGATTATACTATGTAATAAACTGATTTCTTGAGCTCACTCATCAGCAAAATAAACTAAAACCCACCTGCATCACAAATCAACAAAGTCACATAAAATGTAAAAAAAATAAAATTACAATCATAATATATGTATATGAGTTTCAAAGATTAATTATCAAAAAAATGAAAAAAAAGAAATTAGGGTTTGCACCTCTCCACTAACTCACTTTCTCTCTCTAGATTAGTGAGCTAATTAAGAGAGAGAAAGAGGTTAGGAGAGGAGAAAAAGAGAAGTAATGAAAGAGATGCATGCTACTAAATATGCTTAAGAAAGAGAGAGACCAACACATAAATCCATGGATGATCTAATTAAAGTGTTGATAAGTTTCAAGAACAAAAAGGGTTTTATTACCAATAACAATATATTTGTATTAGCTACAACTAGCTTGTAATCCTCAAAATTTTTGCCCTTTTTTTGGTGGTCTAAGTAGTTCTGGATACTCCACATTCCAAAGTTTTGATCTTTCTTTCTTTCTCTCTCTTAAGAAGATGGGTAGTAGTGTGATCTTAAAACTGATGCATATATATATATATAGTATATAGTATATCTCCAATGGATTTAGTAGAAAGTAATTAAAAATTAAAACACACTCGTGTCTTGCTACTGATCAACGTTTAGGTCCACCTCAAACCTTTTTTTTTTTGGTGTTAAGACAAAACCTGCTATTCCAACTGCAAAACTCCAACTTCCTCTATGTAAACTTCTACTTGTATTTATCTTAAGATACTTGAATATTTTATTTGTATTTCTTTTTACGTGATAATATTACCTTATAAGTAAAGATATCTACCTCAGCACTAGGTGTCAAAGGACCAACTCAACCAAAAGTTTAAGCTGATGGTTGAGGTCTAGGAATAGATTTATACTCTATCACGCCTCTTCACGCAAGAGCGCTTTGGGCTTGAACTGTGGATGCAGCACATGCTGTCCTTATACCTGGCGTTAAATATTCCACTGAGAAAGGAGGGGTGGATGAGATTCAAACATGTGACCTTTTTACCACGCTGGCTCTTGATACTATGTCAAAGGACCAACTCAACCAAAAGCCTAAGCTGATGGTTGAGGCCCCGGGATTAGAACTATACTCTATCAAGTCTAGTGGTTGTATTAGCGTATCTTCGATCTTAGAAGTTATGGGATTGAGTCTCAATCTTTGTAAGAGGGATCCTCGATTCCCTCCTCCTCTACATGCAAAGGACTTCAACTTAGCTGTCCAAAAAAGTGAAGATATCTTATACTCCGGCCCGTCCGTTTCATAATTTATTCTTACACTTTGTATTTTGAAATTGTGAAATTTCACCACTTAAGACTATCATTTGTATTTCATACATAAGGAAAAATATGATCACGTGTAATGTTATTTGATTCGTCTTAATATATAGCGTTCAAAATATCAATTTTTATAATTTTTACATGTACATTGTTAGATATATTAATGCTTAAAGTGTCACATAACAAAAATAAAAAGTACACGTGAGTAAATCTTTGCGAAAAAGAAAAAGTATTATCTATAAGTGGCCATTTGATTGAACATAAGAAATTTATAAGAGTACAAATTATCATGTGAAGTTATAATATTTATTCCTCTACTTCATAGGAAGTAGAACTCCACAAGAAGCATCACTTCGTGTCTTTTTTTCTATTGTTAAATAAGTGACACTGTGTTTTTATTTATGTTCACCAAATATCAATTTTTTTTATATTTTCTACTTATATAACTAGAGATATTAACGTTAAAAAAACGTCTTGGCAAACATGAAAATGCAAACGGTGTAATTATGTTGATACGAAGGAGGTATATTTAGGCTAAATCATAGAAAGATTAAGAAAAAATATCTAATAACATATGCATATAATCTTATTGTCTTGTTTTTTTTGTTCTAATAACCTTTCTCCCATGATAGATTAGTAATAGTACTACTTAGTAGTAGTAGTAGTAAAGTAGTAGTAGTCTATTAGTAGTGGTAAGAATGAAGAAGCCACTTGATCAAGTGTTGGAACTCTCGACCTCGTAGTGTGTAATAAATGACACCCCAAAGCCCAGCATTCCCCACTCTCTGCAAATCCTCTCTCTCTCTTCTTAAGCCCTATCTCAACAACTGTCTACGCAAAGTAACCGACTTTCTCTCCCAAAAGATCTAGCAAATTTTGTTATTATCATTCTTGTTATTTTTTTTTTTGTTTTGCCTTCTTCTATCTATCCTCTAAATTCATTGGGCAAATGCAAGACGAAAAAGTATACTTATTACCTTTTTAATGTTCCATTAAGCTAGTGTTCATTACAACTTATTTGGGGAAAAAAGAACATCACAAAAAATAAATAACAAGGTTTAATAATCTTAAATCATAAAAAAGAATCTCGAGAAATAATGGGGATCCTTACTTGCCTATTGTGAGAATCGATCCCAAGATCTCTTAAAATCAGAATGAAAACTCTAACCACGTGCACTAGGCTATCTTTCACTCTCAAGAAATGATTATACTATAAACCTGATACATAAGACCTATTGATACGTACGTATTCATTGATTGTAAGCATATTTTAGACTTCTTAGCTTGCACATTTTTTTCATAAACAATTTCAATTTTGAGAAATTATAGAAATTATAAGTACTACTTAGTACTTAGAAACAAATATAGTTTTATCGGAGTGATCAATTCATTTCGTTTGATATTAATGCAACAAATATATTGATATATATTATTTACTTAGTATTTTAAATTACACACAACGATCATTATATATATACATATACATACTCACATAGTCACATTATGACAAAATCACTTCACACACATATTCATACTAAGATCTACACATCATGATAGTTCCCTAGCTAATCCGTATTAGTAATTGCTAAATTCAAAAGAGGATAGCGCGCGATGTGGATACAAGATTTGATCTCCAAATTTGGTTACTATCTCATAAAAATTTATCGACTAAGTTAGCTGACAGCCACAAATAATCAGATAATATATTATGGCGAAAGCAAACAAGCAATGCAAAACACAAAATTTAGTTAAAACAACATGCATTAATGAAGAGAAGAAATCGGGTTTATAAGCTAGGTAGAATGTTAATAAATACTTTAGACTAAATAGCCATTAGGAGATCTCTTAATAGGCACCCACACCAAAGGCCAAAATTGTAGATCCCCGAGTTCTTTGCATGGGTTAAAGATGTGTGCGTACGGACGTAATATATTTATAAACAAAATTTTAAAAAAAGTCCCGACATATTAAATATTGAAAGAACTGCAAAAAAAGGAGTAAGATTTACTCTTATTTAAAACAACACAGCCATGCATTGTTCCCCTCTTTAGGAAAAATGATTTGAAAAAATTAATTAAGATTATAATTAAAAGTACTAAATAATTAGATTAAAAAAAGAAAGATATTAAGAAAGTTCAAAGGATTTCATTTTTTGTTTCCCAAGTAGGAAATCTGTTGACTGCTTAATCGAAATCCGCGATCGTCAAAGGTGAAAAACTTGATTAATTTAATCTAGTTAAGTTATAAGTACTTAATTTAAGAATATTATTATGTTAATTAATTATTATTACTAAGAATCCAATGCATGCATGTCTCCTACAAACTATAAACTCTTCCATAACCTCTTACCACGCCTTAGAGACAATGTACAATAACTGTATCATATGTCATTGCCTCATTGTCTCACTATCCTAATGTAGATACTAGCTATATCCATTGTTTTTCAAAATTAAATATGCAAATTATATGAGTATATCAAAAATACTATGTCAATTATTTAATGTTTGTCATGGTTTGATTTATTTGATTATATATTATAAATAATTCAAATCAATCTAATGTTTAGAATATTAATAATATAAAGAATAATATATCAAAAGAGTAGAAAATTCAGTATATAATCAATTAAATACAAGTTTTCTTTACTAGATCGAAACGAGCACCAATAACAACAAAGTTAGGGAAATCAGCATTCCAGACAGTCTCACCCACCTCCGACGAATAAGCTTTATGAGCTAATTCATGAGCTACCTTATTGCCTCTACGGTTAACATAAGACCACACAACATTATCAAAAGCAATAACTAAACACCAGTGATACAAGTTTCTTTGTTAGGAAAGAAAAGATAAACATCTTGTGTATGATTTGAGTCAATATGTTCACAACTAAACATCCTACCACTTTCAGTAAACACTAATTGGTCGGTTATTCTACGCCTCAATCCATCTAATTAATATGACTCCTTCCTCTCATCAATATATTGATCTAAATGAGTGTACCTGCCAGTGGTCTAAATCTAAGTTCTAAGATGATCTTTATTTGTGGATCTCATGCATGGAGAAAATATCATGTCACCTTCATGGGCTATATGTGCGTGTGTCAAAACAATATGCTAGTTTAGTTTTTGTAAACCTTATATGTATATCAACTCTAGATAGCAACTATAGCTATTAAATGGTCATATTTAGAAAAGTATACTAGCTAGTTAAAATCCATTTACTTTTATCTTCACCTATTACATGCAAGTCAAAGTTAAAGTCGAATGTGACCTACGATTATGAAAAGGGATACTACTATATATATACTCAGTGTATTATTATACAGTCTCAGATTATTGTTAAGTCTCAAAATGGTAGAATATAATACAAGGTAAGTATTTAGAGAAATCAATAACGAAAATTATTTATTACTTTCTCCTTTTCATGATAGTTTACATAATTTATTATATTAATAATAGACTCATACGTATATATTTTTTATTATAACTTACTTTACCTTTTGGATTATTGACTATCTTACTTCACATCAATTTATCATAAAAATTACTATATAAATACTTCACTATCTCATATCACATATAGTTGTCTATTAGAATAACCTAGATAACCTAGATAACCTGACAAAAACTTATTTCTTAAGTGTGTTTTTATTTTAGTAAGTGTTCAAGTTAATGTAGTGTAGAGTGAAAACTAATTTAGCTACAAAGTATTTTACTAATTATTATTTTTCTCGAGCTAAGATCAATAACCTGATGTAAATTAAATATGGAAGTCAAATTTATACACAACCTTATAAAGCACTTATATTTGCATGTGTTAGAGATATGAGATATAATCAGTATCGGAAAATATATCTCTAACACCATGAGATACACATCCCTAATAAATTATATATGGAGTACTAATTGCACTATATGACAGTGCAACACTGTACCATTTATTACATATAAAGTATCAATTAACATTTTGCTAATTAATTATTTGATGCTTTTTTATCCTTTATTTTATATGTAGCACTTTTTCTTATTCTGATCTTCTGATCAAACTGATAATAATGTTCTTTCCCTAAGTAGAATTCCTAGCTATCGGCGTGGAAGCTTTGTATAGAGTACTTGTATACTTAATTACCTAGCTATATAATAGATATGTTTATATACTAGCTTTCTTAATTAATTCTTAAACCACACTTTTTATCAGAACATTACATGCATCATGCATGCAACAATAACATGCAACATACTTCCTCTGTTTTATATTACTCGTTATACTTCTCAATTCACAAATTCTTAGGCAATTTTTGAAGAAGAGAGAGGTAGAGAGTAAAAAAAAGGGGACTAAGGTGAGAGGAGAGAGATACAGAGAGTTTATTGCCCAAAAAGAAAATGTAGGAAGTAATGTGAACTTTTCCACAATGAAAAATGTAGCGAGTATTATGAAACGGAGAAAGTATAATTATTAACCTATAAATAAGTATAAGTATAAACACTGTCTTTATAAGCTGCCGCAAATTGAACAAAGAAAAAGA
Organism: Beta vulgaris subsp. vulgaris; assembly: GCF_026745355.1. NCBI lineage: Eukaryota > Viridiplantae > Streptophyta > Magnoliopsida > Caryophyllales > Amaranthaceae > Beta > Beta vulgaris. Next base: position 64,645,801 of record NC_079205.1, on the reverse strand, counting down.
ACCCATAATTTTAGGGTCGTAATGGTATACTGATTCTGAAAATTCGTGTCAGAAATCTGACATAATTCTAAGAATTGCCTTATTTTACTATCCCATGATGCATGAATCTGCTGTTATTCTACTTATAAGTTATAAGTAATGTTGTAAAGTTCATAGTTACTAACAAATTCATTTAGAATAGATGCATCAGAATAAACATTTGACAAAACCATGCAAGCAAAATAACGAAAGCAATTCTTATTTGGTAATATCAACTTACATAGACTACTTCTATTCATTTACTATTACCAATCATTTGTGGATGTCATTAATTTAGTTAGTAATGTGGATAGTACTTGGAATCTAATGATAAATCTCGTCTACCTCATTGTACTTACTCATTTTTAAAAAAAAACTATATTAACCATTAATTTTTAGTATATTTACGTGAAAGAAAATATAAATATAAATATAAACGTATGCATTTTGCTCTGTAAATTCAAAGATATTTCTTCCCATGTAAATGAAACAACAAAAAAAAAAGCAATGAATATAATATTTAATTTTAGTGTGAGAAACACATAATATTCCCAAAAACATAATAGATTAGTTACTTAATTACTTCCCTCTCTCAATCATATATATCTTTTATAATATCCATCTTCTCTCATTATAAAGAAATTTATATTATATTATATTCAAAGAAAAAAACATTTGAATTTCCTAATTAAGTAAATAAGATATAAAAATTATACTTCCTCCGTTTTTAAAATTAATAAAACACTTTCCAAAAAAGCTCTGATATAAAAAAGAGAGAAGTGTTACATGTATTTTAAAACGGAAGAAATATTACTAAAATCATCATCATGGATTCATGTTAATATTTTTTTATATATATTAAGTAAGAAGAAGGTGTCATAATCAGATCAAAACCTCGCACAGGTTATTAGGTTAACCCGACTCGAGTTTGCATATCTTACTCTATTATACTATTGTAGATGCAGGAGTATAAAAAGGAAGAATAAAAGAGGAAAAATTGACCTGGTGCCAGCTTCTCTGCTCTGAAATGCACAGATATCACCAAAATCTTGCAGGAAGAAACTATAAGCATGTATAATTGTTGTAAGTCGTAATACTTTTACTTGTATTAAAATAAAAAAAGTTTAAGGCTTGTTTGACTGATTTGCACCTCTTTAGGGAGGCAACATTCCTCCTCTTTCGCTCTCTTCTTTCTCTCTCTACTTCATTTTTTTACCTTTCAAATTATTAACCCTAAAAAAATTCAATATTTTCACATTGTTAGTCATACTTAAGCTTAATTAAAAAGCCATATTTAGTACTAATATTAAGTATCATTAAGTAACTAATTAAAATTCTCCTCTCTCTCTGTAATTCTCTGGTTTTGGGAAATTGTGTAGAGATAAAATTTCAGTCTAGTTAAATAAATTCACTTTACTTGGTCATTTGACTATTTTTTTCTTAAATTTTAATTACTTTATAAAATTAAAAAGGGGATTAACCTAATATTTTGTTGTTTTTAGGAGAAGAAAAATTATAATCATGAAATTGGGTGACACGTGTCAGGCAATTTAGAAGAGTTTGGTTTTCTGCAACCTATCCAAGCCAATAAGGAGTGTCTGCTATGATTTCTGTCAAAGGATACAAGAAACTAAAGTTTGACTACTACTTTAGCATGTTTCATGCAATTTGCAAGGCACGTCCAATGTCTTATGATCAGTTCTTTTTTTTAGTAAGATGAATAGTTATATTAGATTGGAATCTTTCGTAGGTTAATTCAGTTTAGGATTTTAGTGGAAGATACTTTGAAAATAGGGCATCGGAACAATAAGGGGATTCCTTCTCCCGAAGTGTTCTTAATGCAAATAGAACTCCAACCTCGAAGTATTGGAAGATTCTTTCATTACCACTAAAGCCTAGACAACCTTAACTTGGTTTATGATTAGCTTCTTATAATTAGGAAAGAATATGATAAGAAATTACATACAAGGTATATTAATTAGAAAGGATAATGTAGGTTAAGATTATTGCGTTTTATGTGGAATCGGTAATAATAAGCTGCCATTTTGATTGAAAAAACGTCCATATCCAATCTCATATTAGTTTTAAACTATTTCGTGATCTCATGCAACATATGATTTTATGATTTATTGATTTATATGTACTTCTTTCATCCATAATATAGTGTTCACCTCCTATTTTTCTCAAGAATTAAGAAAATTTGGAAAGAGTTTTAAAATTTCCCAAAAACATATATTTTCTCCTTTCTGTTTTAAATCAATATTGGCTGAAATGACACTATTCATCGATCAATTCTGACTCCAATTTATCGCCATTATATAAAAATAACATACATAGTTAGGTATTTTGTTAGATTCGTCTCGATGCATATTATCAAATCATAACTTTTTTATATTTTTTATGTGTGCACAACTAAAAATATTAATGATTAAAGAAGCGTGTTGGATTAGTACAAAAGCAAACGTTTCATTTAAAACAGAACTGAGGAAGTATTTAAGTAATTGTTGGGTACTTTTGTCTTGGAACTAGCTTTTTTTTTCTTCTTCATTTTCCTTTAAAATAAAATGAAAGAGCAATTAATGTTACTTGGAATGGTGCAAAACAATAAATAGGAGCATATATTTTTAAAAAAAGGTAGGGATATTGTGAAAAATTATGTAGAAATGAAGGATAATTTAGTTCCAAACAAATTGATAAAAAAAAAAGAAAAAGCTAAATGCAGCCCTAAGGACTGCATATAAGAAGCTAAAAATGGAAAAAAAAACAAGCATTAACTAATCATTTATTACATAGATTAATGCAAATTTTTGTCATAAATTTACAAATAAATTCTATTTTAAGTAATGTATTTATGTCTTATATACAGCCCTAAGGGCTGCGTATAGCATAACCCATAGGCACAATATTTTAAAATACCCAAAAAGAAATGCAGACACTATATTATGGGACAGAAGGAGTTACATAAGTTTTTATCGGTGAGCATCTACCATTTTAAATCTTATGCTTAACAATTACTCATTTCTATGAAATTTATTGTTTAGTGAAAATCATAAGTATGTTATTTGGTTGGTGGTTAGATGTAAAACATTTTATAAATATATTACAACTTACAAGTTGAGGGCTTAAGTCTTTTAATGAGCATTTCATATATAACTTGCAATGTTTTATTAAATTAACTTATGAAAGAAGTGGAGGCATGTATGCATCAACCTCAAATTGATTACACAAAAACATCAAATATCAGAATATCATTTCTTTATGAAGCAAACTGAAATTAAAGGCTCTAATAGTCATCAATGATCTCCACAAAAGATCAGATGGAAGATTAAGTCGTATATTAGGATTAGAAGTTGATAAACCTATTACTTTTCTCCATGCATGCTAATTAATACGTATAAACACAATATACATTTTGTATCTGTGGTGTTGTTTCTTTGAGATTTTTGAGATGGCATGCATCATGATTATTGATGAATGTTTTAAATCTCGATGTTATAAGCCACTCAACATAAAAATCTACCTTCTAACTTTCAGAAAGTATAATTTGGTGCAAAAATCAAACTTATTCTTGGCGCAAACTTTACAAAGTTCAAATATTAATGCACCATAAAGTAAGATTAAGGATTTTTTAAACGAAAAATTACTAGTTATAGTGTTTTAACTTTATAGCTTATATATGGGAACTTGGTGCAATGGGATGGACAAACTTTGAATATATGCTCAACATATGACTAATATGAGGGCATCATGGAAATTAAAGAAATATCATTACGATAATCCAGAGGAGAGAGAAGGAAGGTTTATGGGTGGGAGGAAACGCAAGGGATTTTTATTTTTTTCGCTTTCTTTTGAGAACTTGTGGTAAGATAAATTTCTTTTGGATTGCTCTCGCATAAGGTCATCACGATAATCCAGAGGAGAGAGAAGGAAGGTTTCTAAAACGTAATAGTTTATGAAGAAACTATGTCTCTACTTGGTAAGAATTTAGACTTAGAAATTGAATTCTATTTTCATACCTATTTTTAAGGTTAGGATAAGGCTAGGTTAATTCTATACGGCAAGATAAATTCCTAACTAAAAACATTTCATTTGTAGGAGTGCAAGTCTAAACACCATAAGATACTTAAAATAAAACACTTAATATTAAGGCATTTACCATTATCACCATTTACGACATCTAATCAAACGGGTAGTTAGGAATTCAGACTAACTAAATAAGATGTGGACAGGAAGTCCTTTAAAAAGGTAAAGTTATCTTAAGATTTGATAGGTAGTACATGCTAGAGTTACAAGGTTATATAGGTTAGGATATGATATTTACTTTCTTTATAAGTTTATGGGTAAATGTTTTAGTAATACCTATTCTTAAGGTTACTATTTGTCTATTATATGCTCGGATGTCTTTAGAATTAGAGACCAAAAGACTATGTTCTTTTAAGATTCCATGGGTGTTACAGTCTTACTTTCACGTTTGGGTGTCCTTAGAATTAGAGGTCAAACGACAATGTCCTAGTTTAGTGTACAATACTTACATAAGGAGTTAGATTATCTTTTACATATCATCCCAAACTTATCACTCCCTAGTATATGATAAATTGGCCTCAACACCCTAAGCTATAACTCGAGTGCACCCAACACCACCAATTACGACTAGTAACCTAAACGCCACCAATTATCAGTGGGATGCATTCCGTAACGTAAATGAGGCCGGAAGCCTAATTTGTTGCCGAAGATGGTGGATTTTTATGGTACAGAGTACATACTGCACTCCACCCGTAGTTGGTGGTACAGACTGCACCCCACTTTGTAGTTGGTAGTTTTTAGGCTACTAGTCATAGTTGGTGGTGTTAGATGCACCCAAGTTATAATTTAGGATATTGAGACCAATGCCAAAACAAATTGTTACTCCTCAGCATCTGCGACAATGAATGTAAGACAAGAAAAAAAATAGAGGACCCTCGTATAGGGATAGCAATGGGTCCTGGACCCGACCCAGACCCGCCAGGACCCGACCCATTTATAAGGGCCTCGTATTATGCCGCAAAGTAGTAACTAAAATCATGGCATCAAATATGGCAATATGCTACTGCTGTTTCAAGAATCAAGAGACAAGCATAGCAACATATATACTCCCACATAGCCTTTATCTGATGGCAAGACTGACAGAGCCGTAAACCAACTGCTGAACCTGTCAACTGAACTTTCAAACTAACAAAACATAGTAAATTCCTGCTGAAAAAGAGAACAAAAGATAATATGCATCAGTATTACATATGCATTATGCTCATCATGTTTCTGTGGTCTGTGTTTCATAGCAGCCTAGCAGGTCACATTTTTAACAGGCCAATCGGAGCCGATCCATAGATATAGCGGGTCAATAACGGGTTGGCCAAAAACCTGCTCAATAACTAGATCTAATCAGTCAAGATATAACTTGAAGCTTAATCATATTTTAAAAACAAGCTGGGAAAAAGAAAAACAAGAAGGTTAGAAATTCTGTGCAGCACTAGAATGAATAAATAAGGACATTCAGGAGATCAGCTAGGAGTAAGTGTCTGCAATGATTAATCGATCAGATTGGGAGAAATTAAAGCAATTCTCAGTGAGTAACCTATGGATTTCTACAAAATTCCAGGTTGAGAAAGATCTGTATTCTACAACATACAATGGCCATGTGCAAGAAGCATATATCATATATTACCAAAAGATGAAGCAACCATTTCGGCGTCTTGATTACTGGTCAAGAATTGTGGTTTCTCTACTATCAAGCATAATGTCGAGCAGCACGTGAGCTGCTCGTGTCTAGTAGCGCAGCCACGTCATTGGTTGAAGTACAGATATGCACAGATTTCAAGACGTAACACAGCAACTTAGAAAAAACGATAGGTCATTATATTAGCATTAGCAATGTAGCACATATGAAGAAAATAATGAACTTTCTGTAACAAACACAAGAAAATTTGTGTCTTGGGTTTTAACTTCCCAAGTTTTCTCTCTATTTCAATGAAAGGCTGCGCCCCTTACTTTCTTACCTCTATCTCTTTACAGCTCTATCTATATATATCTATACATCTTACAAAAGACCTAGAGAATAACGGCTATACATGACTTCACTAACAGACAAAGTATTATTACAGCTGTCTAAAGTTGGTCCATGATCCCAGGTGGATCAGTATCAGTGTGCTCATGATTTGGATGAGCTGTGAGTGGTTGAGGTGTACAGCTCCCATAGGCTGTATATTTCTTTACCCCCCCTTCAAGTTGGACTTGGTGAGCAGAAACAAGTCCCAACTTGACACAGAGAAGGTGATGTTGTTGAGCAGATAAAGACTTAGTCATGATATCTGCAATTTGAGAAGCAGATCTGATGTAAGCAGTAGACAAGAACCCTGCATCAAGGTGCTCCCTTACATAGTGACAGTCAACTTTGAGGTGTTTAGTCCTCTCATGGAATACAGGATTGTGAGCAAGATAATGAGCAGAGATGTTATCACAATATAAGGGAATAGGCTTAGGTATATGACATAAAAGGTCCTCAAGGACCCCATCCATCCATACCAACTCAGATGTGGTCTGAGACATACATCTGTACTCAGATTCTGTAGAAGACTTTGATACTGTCTTCTGTTTCTTGGTTTTCCAAGAAACCAAGCAATTAGCTAGGAATATACACCAGCCTGTGAGTGATCTGGCACTAAAAGAGCAAGCACCCCAGTCTGCATCACAGTAAGCTGTAAGCTTACATTCTCCACTGGAGGGATAGAAAAGACCCCAATCTTTAGTACCTTTAAGATACCTTATAACATGAACAGCAGCATTCCAGTGAGCAACTCTAGGTTGTCCCATGAATTGGCTAAGTTGTTGAACAGAATATGAGATGTCAGGTCTGCTCATATTGAGGTACAAGAGTTTGCCAATGACTCTTCTATATGTCTCTGGATCTTGCATAAGTTCTCCTTCATCTGTGGAAAGCTTCACATGTTGGGGAAAAGGTGAAGACCATTCTTTGCAAGTCTCCATACCTGTATCTCTCACTAGTTCAGTGATGTATTTCCTTTGATTCAATAAGGTCCCTTGACCAGATCTGCATACTTCAAGACCAAGGAAGAATCTCATCTCTCCCAGGTCTTTGGTGGTGAATTCAAGATTCAAGGCTTCCTTCAAGGCATCAATGCCTAGTATATCATCACCTGTGATGAGTAAGTCATCCACATACACAAGTATGATACAGATTTTTCCATCTGTATTCTTGCAGAACAGGGAGTAATCTCTCTTGGATTGATGAAAACCCTTCCCTTTTAGAAACTTAGTAAGCTCAAGATTCCACTGTCTTGAAGCTTGCTTAAGACCATAAAGGCTTTTCTTAAGCTTGCAAACCATCCCTTCAGGGACATCCTTACAACCCTGAGGAGGTTTCATGTAAAGATCTTCCTCAATGAACCCATGCAGAAAAGCATTGTTGATATCCAGTTGGTGCAACTTCCAGTTCCTAAGAGTGGCTAGGGCTACTAACATTCTCACAGTGGTGAACTTTGCCACAGGTGAGAAAGTGTGCTTGTAGTCCTTTCCTTTCTCTTGTTTGTCACCTCTGGCTACCAATCTAGCCTTCAATCTCTCAACTCCTCCATCTTTGTTGAGCTTTACTTTATAAACCCATTTGCTATCTATAGCTTTCTTACCTGCAGGTAACTCTTTCCATTCCCAGGTTTCATTCTTCTGTAAGGCACTCAACTCTTCCTCCATAGCCTTTCTCCACTCTTCATAATGAGAAGCCTGCTTATAGCTACAAGGTTCTGTTACTTGCATTGCAGCATTAAGAGAAGTAACATACTCAGGAGTATAATATTGCATATCACACAATTTATGCTCATTAAGGGAAGAATTGAGAGCAGCACTCCCTGGAAGTTGATAATCAAATTCCTTCAACCTGGAAGATACCTGCCTTTCCCTGGTAGATCTCCTCACACTTTGAGGTTCTGCTACCTCAACTGTTGCTTCTCTTGCATCATGTTGCACAGGAGCAGGTACATTGACAGCTCCTTCATTAGATGCTAACTCTTCACATTGTTCAGCATCATAGTCATGTGTAGGCATCCCTGTGGTGTCAGTGTCTTGAATCAAAGGAATTTGATTCATTAGAAGTTTCAGGCCATTTTCTTCCCCTTCCTTCATCAAGAAAGGAAACACATTTTCTTTGAAAACCACATCCCTGCATACATAAAGCTGTCGTTTTTGCAAATCATATAACTTATACCCTTTTTGAGCATAAGGGTATCCAACAAGAACACTTCTTATTCCCTTTCCTTCAAATTTATCACCTGTTTTGCTATTGTTTCTTCCATAGCAAAGACAACCTATAATTCTTAGGTTGTCATAGGTTGGCTCTTTCTTCATTAGTCTTTCATAAGGAGTTTGCCAACCTATAACCTTACTTGGCAATAAATTTATCAAGTGTGTTGCAGCAAGGATGCACTCTCCCCATAGAAATTGAGGGAGCCCTGCATGAATTTTGAGTGCCCTAGCTGTCTCCAAGAGAAATCTATGTTTTCTCTCTACTCTTGCATTTTGTTGTGGCACCCCAGGAACACTCTTTTGATGTATGATCCCTAATTTACCAAAAAGAGCTTCACATTCTTCCTTCACTATTTCAGTCCCATTGTCACTCCTCACTATTTTCACTTTACTGTCAAACTGAGTTTGTGAGTGAGCTAGAAACTTAGCTATCAAGTCTTTGACCTTATCCTTGCTTTTCAACAAGTGAGTCCAGGTCACCCTACTATAGTCATCTACTATAGTAAGAAAGTACCTGTCTCCTGAAATATTAGCCACCCTGTATGGCCCCCAAAGATCTATATGGATTAACTCAAAAATCTTTCCTGCCATGCTATCACTGATAGGGAAGGGAAGTCTATGATGTTTTGCTATGCAACAAGTATCACAATCAAAAGCTTTAACATTCTTGCAATTACAAAATTTCAAGTGTTGTAATTTTGACAAAGATCCATGTCCTAGCCTTGCATGAATAACATTTAAGTTAACATTACTACTAGTTGCATTACATCCAACTTTATTATCTAAAACTGGATGTCTCTTCTTCTCTTCTTCATCCTCTTGTTCCTCCTTTCTTCCCTTCAAACACAACTTGTAAAGACCATTGAGTTTCCTTCCATATGCAACTACCTCTTTACTAGTAGGGTCCTGTAACACACACCCATGTTCATCAAAAACAATCCTGACCCTACTATGTTCAATTAACTTACTGAGAGACAGTAAATTATGCTGAAATTCAGGGATGTATAAGACATTCACAAGTCTTATTCTAGGTGATATCTGAATTACACCTATTTTCTTCACAATTCTGGTACTTCCATCAGGAAGTCCTACATTTATGGACTGTTTCAAGTCCTTAATCTCATCAAATAATTTCACATTACCTGCCATGTGATCACTTGCCCCTGAATCAATGATCCAAGATCCTGAATCAAATATTTTACTGTTAAAAGCAACATTTGAAGCTGAGATTATACCTGCAAAGTTACTTGATTGACCTCCACAACTCTCATTCATGGCCTTCATTACCTGCTGGACTATTGCAGATATGAGTGTAGGGTCCTGCTTCCTTGCTTCTTCTTTTCCTTCATCAAAGGGTGTGTCCTGATACATGTTTCCTTCATCATCTTGTTTTCCTACATTTGCAACATACTTCATGTTACCCTTCTCTCTTGGTTTCTTGTTCCAATCAGCTGGATATCCAATCAGCTTGTAACATTCCTCTTGAAGATGCCCCTTCATTCCACAATACTCACATTTCTTTCCCAGTTTCTCCATTCTTATCTTCTTGTAATCTTTCTTCTGAAAGTTGATAAGAGGCCCCAGACTCTTACTATGTCTATTCACAGCAAGAGCACTTGTCTCAGAACTGGGTTGAAAACAATCTGTCATTTGCTTCTGCAGTTCAATCTGTTGAACCAAGTGATATGCCCTGTTGACACTTGGTAAGGGGTCCATACCAAGAATGTTTCCTCTCATGTTTTCATATTTTCCATTCAGACCCATGAGAAAATCATTCAGCCTTCCTCTTTCTTGCATCTGTAACAATTTCTTTTCAATGTCACAAGAACACTTCAACAAGGCACCACAATTGCATTCTGGGATTCCTTCCAGGTCATCCAGCTGATCCCAGTAGGATTTCAGCTTACAATAGTAATCACACACACTCATTTCATCTTGTTCAAGGTCATTAAGTTCCTTTTTCAGTTGATAAATCTGTGGTGCATTACTTTGAGCATACCTTTCAGCTATTTCATCCCATAGATCCTTAGCTGACTTCATGTTCATTAAACTACCAGCAATATTTTCTTTTAGAGACTTTAGAATCCAACATCTCACCATGTTATCATTCCTATCCCATTTAAAATATTCTGGTGCATCAGCTTTAGGTCTGGGTAATTTTCCATTAATATACCCCAGTTTGTTTTTAGATGCAAGACCCATTTTTGCACTTCTACTCCAGTTAAGATAGTTACCTCCATTGAAGATCATAGCTCCAACTTGCATGGTGTGGTTGTCTGCAGTAGATAAGTAGTATGGATCTTGATATCCTATCACCTCCTTCTGTTTCTCCCCTTCCTTTCCAGCTTCTGCCATTCTCAGAATTTAATCTAGAAAAGAAAGTTTTGAACTTGGATGATGAAAAAGAAAAACTCGAGACAAGATTCTCTCAACCTTGCTCTGATACCATGAAGAAAATAATGAACTTTCTGTAACAAACACAAGAAAATTTGTGTCTTGGGTTTTAACTTCCCAAGTTTTCTCTCTATTTCAATGAAAGGCTGCGCCCCTTACTTTCTTACCTCTATCTCTTTACAGCTCTATCTATATATATCTATACATCTTACAAAAGACCTAGAGAATAACGGCTATACATGACTTCACTAACAGACAAAGTATTATTACAGCTGTCTAAAGTTGGTCCATGATCCCAGGTGGATCAGTATCAGTGTGCTCATGAATTGTGGTTTCTCTACTATCAAGCATAATGTCGAGCAGCACGTGAGCTGCTCGTGTCTAGTAGCGCAGCCACGTCATTGGTTGAAGTACAGATATGCACAGATTTCAAGACGTAACACAGCAACTTAGAAAAAACGATAGGTCATTATATTAGCATTAGCAATGTAGCACATACAAGATGGTAGTTTAGATTTGAATGTGGGCATCAGTAGTAATTACTAGTCCACAAACAGGTTGATGATGCTTAAACAAATGCTTCCTTCATCGACAATCCCATGAAAATGGTAGGAGCTTCTCAATTTCGATACAACATATGGGAAACAGAGACTTAAAGTATTGGTTACTAAACAAGTAGAATATATGCAGATTGCAGGGCATGTGCATAGCATTGTCTTGTTTCAAGTAATGCACAAATTTTATATATCACATACCACACTATTAACTATCAGGAGTATCTAAAACCACATAAGTAACACCAAGGTCTAGGAGGAAAGGACCTCCTTAAAATTTAACTTCATCCAACAGATGAAGCATTGACATCTTGTGCTCATGTTTACTTGTAATTCAATATTTCCCAACTTAAGGAGCTGTTTCGTCGTAATAGATGTCGTAAACAATTAAGCTTCACAATCACTAATTGAATATATACTTCCTCCGTGTTCAATTACTTTATCCATTTTTTTAGATTGCCTCAAATATTCTACTTACAAAACGCTCTTTTCTAATAATATCTTATCTTATCTTGCTTTTAAATCCACTATCTGCTTAGTGGCCCACACTAAACTCGCTCCTTAAACTTTGTGCTGAACCAAATGAGCAAAGTGATTGATGATGGGTGGAGTACTTCTGATAATCTCTTCATGGTTTTAAGTTTTAACTATACTCTACATCATGAAATGATTCTCAATATTCCACCAACCTACGTTACTTAAACTCTTCATTTCCCCTCAAGTCTTCCATTTGGATCTCTCGATACTCCGACATAGACACATTACCCATGTTTGACATGAGAACTTGAGACCAAAGCAACTTAATAAACATCTAACTTTATGATCACTTAGCAAATAGTAAAAGCTGGAACCTCAGCTCTGCCACCAAGATAAAATCAGAAAAAAAAAAATCGGCACAAACATGAAGTTATTACAGTTAATGGTAACCGTATCAGCAGATTTGTTTCAACTAATCTGAACTATGGAATGTTAACTTACGCTTAATAGTATAGGCAAGGTTAACTTAATAAATAACTGTCAGAAGCTTGCTTTCTGATATCCCGCAGGGCACGGCATCCAAGTTCTAAGTTAACTAGTTTCTTATTAATTCAGAAACAGAAAGTTCGTTTTTTCATCACAAATATTGAACAATTCTATTTATTATCACCAGCACCGCTGAATTAAAAATATTTAACCTATAGTTCTGTACAGGTTACTTCATTACCACATAGTGCTGCTTCCCAGCAAGATGTAGACGACTATGTTACTCCGACACCTTCATTTACCTCAAAAATGGGTGTCGTGTCGTGTCCGACATGACACTTTACTCGGATACTTCATTTTAAACTAAAATTTGTCTTTTTTTTACAAAATAGCCAAGTCAGACACTTGGACACTCGTATCCGAGTAGACACTCAATCCGTGTATGAGCAACATAGGTAGACCATAAATGAGTAACATGTCAAGAATGGTATTGTACAATTAAAAATTGAACCAACCTTTCCCTTGTAAATCCTCAATGGACCAACCTTAATTCTGCAGAAATTTCTTCACTCAAAAAAGAATTTGGTAGATTTAATCAGTCGAAGATTCCTTCATTAGGATTTATTACCTTAAGCATATAATATAACCAGAAGTCCCTGACGTGACACGATCACTCATGCTGTCAGATAAGAGAGAAGCATTAAAAAGCATCTAGTACATGCAGTCATGGACTGGAACAAACAAAATAGACTAGATAATGATTAGAACAGACGAAGTTTATGTTATTTGAAGTCTTCATTTGATCTCAACAACCGGAGTTAAATCTTCAACAGTTCAATGTAAACACTTGACACTTCATTTTGGACCTTTTTTTTTCTTTTTGTGAATCATGTGTTGACACTTAGATAAGTACCTGTATCCATCATGAGTACCCGTCGCAAATAACATAGGCGACAAATATCGAACTTAAGTACTTAACTGACAGAACATGTACAAGAGAGGACAGATGAATTCAGTAGATACGATTCTGATAAATTTTACTACTACAAAATATGGATAGAGCTGAAAATAGTTGTTGCCTTATTGTTTTACCAGCAAATCAAAACTCATGTTCAATTATAAGATGTCTAAAATGAGAGGGCTTTCTAGAAATGAAAAGTGAAATCATGAGAATAAGTGAAAACAAAGCATAAATTTACATGTGACCTATAGTTTTAACCCAATAATCTCCATTTTTACGTGCCTGGAAAGTTTGGGGGATATTTAGAAAGGCTTCGTAGCAGCTTATGAGTAGTTTTTCTCATTTCTCATTCTAGTCGTTCCCTAATAAAAATTAAACAGGGTTAGCACAGTAAACCGCTGATTACGATTATATCATGTAGAAACAGCATTTATTCAGAAAATTCTTACTTTCAGAATCAGCAGTTGATCAAGTTAAAGGTAGCAGCCATGAAATTACTAAATACTGACATCAGAAGTCGAATACCAAGAACTCAAGAAAGGGAACATCATTTGTGGCCAGGAATTACACAATCTTTTCAAGAAGCTTCCACGTATACTGACTTATGAAGCTCAGAAAGCAGTTTGACAGAGTAAACTAACAGCAACCCCGGATGCAGAATATAGTCATACATAAACATATAAACATGTGAACTTGTGTCTTGCTGTGCATAAGTTGACAAACTTGGAGGTCAAACATCATAAAATTCTCGTCTCATAAGAACAAAAACCACTGACGAAAGATGTAATCTGATAATACCTTCAAGTTCAAGAGACTTTCCCTGCTGTAACCTGCACATACTCTTCCATTATTAGGACACCTGCCGCGATGCCATCACTTGCACAGCAAATGCTATTAAGTATAAACCCCTGGACACTACAAGTAAGTAATCTTGGGCTACTAAAGAAGTTTAAGATCATTGATTAATACTGAGCATCATACAGAGTGTTGAAAAAAGGTTGACATCAAATGGAAAAAAGGAAACTCTAAAGCAACACAAAGTTTCATAAATGCTGGCGAAACAAGTTGTCAAATAAAGATTTCCAATCACAATGACAAACAATAAACAGTCTAGGCGGCATTTCTAGCTTTAAATTTCATCATCATCTAGGCCAGGCAAGTTGAAGGTATGACTACATAGAGATGAACCCTCCCCAATGCCGGAATTAATTCTAGGCTGTTATTATACTCGTGAATCCGTACCAACATTCATCTCTTGAGCTCTGAAAGAAGTGGATATGGAAAGAAAGAGAGCCTAACAATAACTAAAGATCAAAAAGGAAGAGAGATAACTTGACAAGAATAGTTATATTCTCTTAATAGAAGCAACAAAAAACACCAAAAACCTACTCCAACAGAATCAAGAATTTTGACATTGGAGTGGCATCAACCGTTATATAATGGTAATAAAGAGCCCCAACAACTTCAGTAACAAGCAATTGACACCAACAGGCAACATTATACCATTAACAAAATCTCACGAAATTGTGCACTAAATCAACAAATTCAATCAATTAACATAATAATACAAAAAAAATAAGAATTAAATTTATATAGATCATATGACTCAATTACTAAAACATAAGCCATATAGTCTCACATAATGACCTTTTCACAAAAGAATTAGGAATTTATAAGGAATAAGTGGTTAATACTTAATATATCATGAAATTGCAGGACAAATACACCATTGTAAGGCATAGCATACCCTTTCACTTTGATAGCACATGTACGTCGGTTGATATCTAGAAGCTTAGCATTCTAGGTCTACTTTCACTCAGAATCCTAGCTCAGCTAATTCAGAAATCTCGAAGTCAGCCACTCGCTGCTTGTTTTATACTATACTTTGCATCAATTTGCTAGCACTTGCACACCATATGCACCATTCCCTTAAGACTGAAATGTCTTCATTAAGAATGCATTGCTGTAACAGGAGAATGGTCCCATCATTTGCTCTCGCTTCTGTTTGTACATCCTTCCATACAAGCAATCTGCAGCAATGTCTCTTCGAGAGCCTTGAGTGCACACACCTTTGATGACCTGATAGTTACCTTGAATCTCGCCCATATTATGGTTTTCCTGTTTGATGATGGTATTGATCTCAAGGACAAGGACAGAAGAAGAGATGAAAGCATCTCCAAGAGGCCCCTTTGATACCAATGAATCCACACCTTCTTCAGTATAAACAACCACTGAACTACCATGTGCACATGCATCCCTTGAAATAGTGAATGAATATCCGAGGACTTCAATGGAAGGAGGGACTGCGGGGAGACCATACATTCTCCTAGTGTAACATTAAACAGCTTTGACATCATTTTTAAATATGCCTAGAAAATATGAAGCAGATTTGGAACTAATATTAATCTCCTTCAGCCACTCATTCATAATTTCAGGGATATACACAAAAGGAAAGCTTGCTCTTCAATAAAAAAAAAATATGTTTACCTTCAGTATCTCCCAGATTATGGCCACCATTTGAACATATTATTTGATGCAGGAAATGAGATTCCTTGAAACATTTTCTTGAAAGTAACTTTAGCCAATCTTCTCCAAAGCCAACTGCTAGAGATGTTGAAAAAGAACACAAATTAAACTATAAGCATGTAAATATAAAGAATTTTGAATGAAAAATAAAGTCATTCTGAGGCTGTCCAGATAGTTCCCACCATAATAGCCAATTCTGGATTTCTACAAAGCTCAGAACACAAGTATAAATAATCACACAAGGATCACATCTTTCCCTCTTGTGAATTCTAGCAAATTTAAGAAACAACCAGACATAATCTGGCTCTCTATTGCACACATTACTTCTCCCGGCCAGTGAAGCATCTCTTACCACCTCTAAGAATGTAAGAATGTATGTGTAGTTGCCTATATGCACATTCTGAATCATCAGAATCAAACCCCACAGCATTGATTGCACTTGAAATGACACTGGTAGCACTATGTTCAACGAACAAGTTCTGTATTACTAACTCTTATACGCAAAGGTTTTTAAAAAAGTCCAAGAGACAGACATTGCTGATTTATCAGAGAGTGACTGTAATACATCTCTGAGTATATGCTAGGATGCAATATCTGATGAACTCGAAACCTTCACCAAAGGCCGCAGGATACCTTCTGGAACGTATAGTTCCTACAATAGTGCAGCAGCCATTTGCTACACCCTCAAAACATACAATACTCAACTTTTCCTGAATCAGCTAAAAAAACCAATTGAGTATGAGAAAGGGGCGGGGGCACAAATAAAGCAACCGGAATCGTTCAATACAATGAGATTTTACATATTTAGTACTACCCCCCTAAATTAAAGAAAAAAAACAATCAAGATATAAAATTTGTAAGCAGGCAATGTTCCTCAAATATAAAAATTCTACAATTCATGTGATAGATAAATGATAACAAAGATTTGATGCCCAATTTAGCACTACGCAAAAGAAAGCAAACGATCAAACATTTCTCTAGACAATCGAAACCCTAAATTATGCTTGAAGAGAGTGGAACTAATTGGAAATTTTGATATGATACAAATGCACGGATCCGGAACTACTCATCACCTCTTACCATTGTTAAAGAATTGTAACAAATTAGCTTCAATAATAATCATGCACCAAGCTCAATGTCCACTATAAGTTTAAAAACTTTCTCCGTTTTTTTATATGCAACATTTGCCTTTCTGGTGAATAAATTATAATAATCAAACGTTGCAACTAAAAAAAAACAGAGGTAGTATATCTACTGCATGTGCTAAAGCAATGATCAATATATATTCTAGACAAAATAGAGGAAATCAACCAAATAATTCCTCGCCAAAAGATAACTTGTATAGAAAACCCTAATTCATCGATTCAATCATTCAATAGAACAAATATAACACTTACTAAGGTGGAATTGCAAGATTTTGAAGTTAATCCATATGATAACTTCTTAGATTGAGAATTTGACAATAAAAATGGTAATAAATTCATCATACGATTTTGAACAGAACGATGAATAAAACTTGACAAAAATTAAAGACTAAAATAGAATATTGACCTTACAAACTAGCAATGGAAAGAGTATAGAAAGTTCGATGAAGCTCCATTTGATTTCTCTCTTCAAGTTAGTTTTCCATGGCTTCGAATTTTCGATCATTGTTTTTCTGCTTCTGTTTGGGGTTCCCGCCAAGAGACAACGAGATGAATCAAAAACGGTTGGCGATAAGTCAAAATGTTTATTGACATAAATTATTACCAGTTTTACCTGCACACCATGCGTGCGAAGTCAAAAGATAAGTGATAATTGTTTTGCAGTTTGTTAAATCACTTTTTTCCTTATATGTTTTTAAACTAATAAAGTGATCGCTGCTATGATTTTCTTTACTAGTTAGGTGTATATTGGTCAAAAAGAGTGGACGTAAAAGTCTTTAAGAGTTCGCATATATAATAGGGATAGGATCCAACTATAATCTAGGTTGTACGGACACTTTATGGGAGTCATGTGTTCAGAGATCGGAACGATACACAATGTTTCGTATATTGGAGTTCTCAGCGAGGATTTTACATAGACATCCCCACATTGGCATATCATTGTAAATCACCCATTTTTCATATATTCGTTTTGCAACTGTTTTTCGTTTCCGTACAACATAAACTACGATCAATTATGTGTACCATCAAGGAGTGGAACACAAATTAGAAGATTTTAACACAAGAGTGGCTTAATTTGGTTACGTAGACTTAAGATGGTGAACGGTGGCAAGTAAGGAGGAGGTAGTTCGAGGATATAGAAAGGCTGAGGGAGAAATATCTAGTTACTTGCAGTTTATGAGCAAGTTAGGGTCCGTTTGATTTAACTTATTTTGTTTTATCTTATCTAATTTTATTTTATCTGAACATATCTTATCTTATGTTATCTTATTTTCTGAACTTATCTAAACTTATCTTATAAAATCTTAAGTTAAAATAAGTGTAACAAAACAAGACCTTAATGTTGAAAAGTTAACTTAATTATCTCACCAAAGAATGGTTTGAGTTGTCTTGTGTAATAATCTTGATCACCGCCCCTCAAAAAAAAAAAAAAAAAAAAAATCTTGATCACCTCATTTTAGCCGCAGGCCGAGCCAAAAAATCTGCGTCAAAGCTCGGTATTTCGGACCGAGCCGAAATTTGGCATATTTTTTAATCTAGGTTATCCGTAGATCAGATTGTTTGCCCAAAAATTTCGACGTGCCCATAACTCGCTTAAAATTGACCCGGACTAATCTTGATCACCTCTAGAAATTAGAATGTTTTATCCGTGTTGCCATATATAGCGGAGAATCTGGAGATCAATGGGTCACGTCTCACTAAAGATGTGCCACGTTGTAGCAAAAATAAAAACAAGAATATAGAAAAGTAAGAAATTAGTATTACTGCTCAAGAAAAAAATAATGGTTTTCTTTTGTTCTGGGTTTGTTGCGCAGAAATTAACACCGCAGTGCGAAAACACACACCCTTAATTTCTCTCAATTTAATCTCTTTCTCTCTCGATCTCTTCATTTTTCCCAAGGTTAGTTTTAATTATCTATATTTCTAATGAATACTTATATATTGTCGTATACATTATATAACAATGTCATTTTCTTGTATATAGATCTTCTTTTGTTCGATTTACCTAAACATTTGATATTTACGTAATTTCTGGGTTTATTTTGGAGCTTGATCTGTGAGAAATTATGGTTTAATTCGTCGTTGTAATTGATTATTGGGTAAAGATTCCAAATTAGGGTTTTTTTATTTATTGGGTCGTCTAGCTAATAGATAGATTAGGGTTTTTCTGGAAATTTGAAGATTATATTAAGGCTGGAGATTGTTTATCGGAGATTTAAATTTGATACTTTTTTTTGATAATTGACTTGTTTTGTTGATATTTTGTGTTGTATTTGGCTGGGTATTTTAGTTGATTTTGGAGTAAAACTAATATGAGAAGTTTAATGAGCTTATGAAATTGGAAATTTTAGAAAAGGGGAATGAGAAGAAAATTGGAATTGGGCTTTGCCTTATTGACTACTCATTAACTAAGCTGAGCGAATTGAGCCGAGTTCGAGCTTATATATTTGAGCTGAAGCTCAAGATAGTTAGGGTTCGATCAGCTCGGTTGCATCTACGTCTGTATTTCACTTAAAGGAGATAGTTGAGTTAGGAGCGAAGATGAAAGCATTTATAGGATTGTTTTTTTGCCTTGTGTGTTCAGTTTAAGAGGATTTAAGGTGTTTGCTCTATAATTCCTCAATTTTAGCTAGGTGGAAGAATTATCCTTTTGGTAATCTGTGGCATGTAATTGATACTACTGAGTTAATAGTAGTATTATACATTTATACTATTATGTGTGTTTGTATTGTCTGATGGGTTTCATCAAATGGGCTGTCGATTAATTCTCGAGTGTATGTTCATATGAATGATTTATTGCTATATGCTTCTGTGATTCGTTTGATAAACCCTGATATTCTTGTATCTTGGGGTTCACGTTAGACAAAGTTGTCCATTTAATCTCATTGTGATATTGTTGTCACCTAAACAGAACTTGTGAGTTTCACCCACAATTTGTAAAAATGAGGAAATAACTATGGGTTAATTGAAACCTGAATCTGCTTGTATTGTGGCCTGCCCGTCTAGACCACCATTAAGGTCTACATTTGAGGAGCAGCAAGAAGGGCAAAATGAAAAACTGACAGTTAATTTAGCTTTGGGATTTGACAAGTTTGAGAATGTTAGAATACGGAAAGTGCTAGTAGAAAGACATCTAGATATTATGGTGGTTTCCTCCTTTGCATTGGGAGTTATGCTGCCACTCAAATGCTTTGGAAAGTAGTTACATTTGCTTTCAATAATACAAGTCCTCTGTCTATCTCTTCTAACTTCGTCTTTTTTCTCAATTAACCTTTTTTCTTCTAGTTCTGCAGATCTTTGTTAACACACTTGCTTGAGCTGATTTTATTGCATGTCTACCCTATTTTTTGTTTTTTGTTTTTGATAGACTCTCTCCAAATTTTGTTTCCGATGAATTATTCTCTTCTTGCAGTCACCTCGATTGTTTAAAGAGTAATATGAAGAAACTTATCTTATTGTTTCTTATATTCGTTTTCACCTGTGCACAGGGGTCTGAGCGTGATGGGGAAAGCCTACAAACAAGAGCATGTTTACAAGCATCCATGGGAGAGAGTGACATCAGCATCTTGGCGCAAATTTGCTGACCCAGAGAATAAACGGACTCTCTCACACATTCTGGAAGTTGACACACTGAATAGGAAGCTTGAACCTGAGACAGGGAAGCTATACACCACTAGGGCAATCACAATCCATGCTCCAGGACCATGGTTTGTTCGCAAGATCGTTGGGCAGGATATCTGTCACTGTGTTGAATCTACAGTTGTTGATGGTCAATCACGTTCAATGCAACTTACCACTCGAAATGTTAGTCTGAAGAAGTTTGTTGAGGTTGAGGAGAAGATACGGTATGATCCACACCCCGAGAATCCATCTGCATGGACACTCTGCAGACAGGAAACTAGCATCAAGATAAAGCCATTATCAGCCCTTGCTTCAATGGCCGAGAAGGTAGAACAGCGATGTGTTGAGAAGTTCTTGCAGAACAGTGCCAAAGGCAGAGAGGTTATGGAGAGAATTTGTAAGTATCTTGAAGCTGAATCTAGTGGAATATCTATCTGATTCTGCTTTTTCTCTCTTTTAAATTAAAGCTTTGCTAGAACAAGGTTCTAATGCGGACCTGTATTGAGAAATCAGTGATAGAATGTACTAATAATGTATAAGCATGAGCTTAGATACTTGAAGTCTCTTTGGACTTGCCACAATTTTGAAACCAATATACTTTCCCCGACAATCTAACTTCTGTTGGTATTCACCAGTTAATACTTTTCTGAATATGGAGTTGGCAAGGCATTGTTGTATTTTACTTCATGTAAAAGATTTTGTGTTTTTCTTGTTGATTTAAATATATTGTCAAACCATTAGCAAGATGTTCTACTTATACGTTTGTTTCTGTACTTCGCTATGCGTATTGCAGGGTGTTGTTAGTGCTAAGCAATTCTGTTGATACATCGTTTGTTTTTGTTCTCGCTTCTCATCTTTTTAAAACTAAAAACAGAACTATAGAAGCAAGGAAACTGTTTTAGTTTTCATAATTTTTCTTTGATACTTTATTTGTGATTCTATGTTAACCAAAACTATGATATTTCGACTTTCGTTAGTCATTTTTCCATGCAGTTAATGACTAGATGAGTAGAAAACACTTCTTAGTTCTTGCCCATGCAACATGGTATGGCCAAAATCATACCCCCCATATTCACTTGATGCATGCACATGGTATGTTGAAGAAGAATGCATAACAATTGTAGCTGTCAATCTTCCAACAGTTCAATTCTAGGGAACGAAGAGATTTTATGGTCTAGATATCATTGCACAACTATAAAAATAAAAGTGAAAAATCCAACAACAACCTGACAATTGTGTGACTAAACAACCTGTATAGACCATAATCCAGTGAGATGCATAAAGAGGTAACCAGCACAAAGACAGTCACCAAGAGCACCCACAGGCTACAAGTAGGGATGGCAATTCGATAACCGGTTCGCTTCTAGATCTGTTAATTATCTCAATTTCAGGTTGTTCTGAATACATATCAGATGAGAAGATTGAAGTATAAGATATTTAAGGTTGAATTTAATTGGTTGACGCTCGTGTTTAGTCCGAGATTAAGATAATTACGTAATTAACAAAAGAGTTAAATCAATGATGTTGTATTCATATCATCATGTTGATACAAGTTTTGCCCATTGTGGATCGTATTGGATTTGGATGTCAATCTAGACCTCATAGGCGCAACCAGCCATGTGCTTGTCATGCCATGCAGTTATTTTAGTAGTACAAAATATTGTATGAGAAAATGCAAACAACCCGTTTTACTTTGATATAGATTTATTTGTTTATGTACTAATCACTAAAAGTCATATTAGTATGTTATTTAAAAAGTTTCAAATATGTCTAATGTTGTGTCGTGTTTTTGGAACTTAAGCCTAGATTCTGCCTAGGGGTGAAAGTTTAGTGTACTGTTTTGATTAGGGTCTAATTCAATTCGGTCCAAACAAAATATCCATTTCAACTATTCAATCTGAATCCAAACCAATTGGAGTTTGAGTCCGATTCAATCCAGTCCGATTTTTTAGACTCTATTCATTATATTGAATTTTTGAATCCAATTACACCCAATCCAATTCGATCCCAAAATTCAATTTTTCACAAAATCTCAATCCGAATCTAAACAGTACTCAATTCAAATCCGACCCGAATTACTAGTTTGGATTAGATTGGATTAGATTGGATTAGATTGGATTTTGATTTTTATTCGAATAACTTTCACCCTTATTTTGCACATGGCTGGCACACAAAGCATGACCCATGCCTTAACTCATGTCATACTTCATGCTCGCCTAGCCTACTTCCTTCCATTGACAAACTTTGGTTGCAAGTTATATGATGTAAATGGATTAAGCCGATGTCAATTACAGTTCAATTTAACTTTAATCATCCTTAACAAGATTGTTCAATCGTTTTCTTTGTCTGTGTAGAATTGAACTAATCCGAATTCGGACAAAATTGTCATGTGATTATGAACATTAATTTTGAAATTGCCTATGGTAGTATTACCATCGTTGATACGCTTGCCGAATGTACAGAGGAAACAAGCAGAAATATGAACATAATTGAATAGCACAAATTCTTCACATAAAACTACTCATAATGCCATTTTTTTAGCCAGAAGGGACACATTATAACGCTAATTTAAGACATTGTCCATCAAACCAGCACATGTAGAAGAGATAGATAATTGGAGCCAACAACATTTAAGGCAATCACAAACAGAGAATAACTTGAAGCTGCAAAGATGTCCTAAATCGCCATTTCTTCAAGCAAACATATCAATTTTGTATAGGACACCTTCCTGATTATATGCAGCCAACTCTAAGAGAAGTCTCATGGAAGAAAAGGATGCATCATATCTTTTAAATGCTCGAAACTTCACACCTTAAATCTTAGATTTTATCGAGTTTTTCAGCCTTGATGACAGGGTTAGCTTTAGCTATGGCATCACGAGCGGCAGTGCGGTAGTCGAAGGGGCACTCGTGTTTGTCCGAGTAGCGATGTGTGGCACAGAAAAGATTACCACACCGGCAATTGAATCCCGTCAAGCCTACTCTTTTCTTGCAAGTGGTGCAACGGCTTGGCCCTTGTTTCGGCTTGGCATCTCCACCCTCCCCCAAACTCGATGGTACACTTGACTCTGGTATAGTTATGGCTTTCGGTGCTATGAGTTTGACTTGCATATCCATTGTTGTGCCAATAACAACTGGTTCCTTGCCATTGCCATTTGATGATCCGTTCACTATATTTTCGATCGATGATGCAGCGAGTTTAGCTTGCTCCTGCTTGAGAACTGCATCTTTGTAGCACTTGGAGCACATGTTCATTGTTGCCACACTCCCGAAGAATCCACAATTATTCACACACAAGATTGGACCTTCGGGAGGTGCTTGGCATCCGGTCTCATCATGATCCATTTCCTAAGCTCTGTAGCAAAAACAAGCAAGAAAAAAGATAAACCATCAACCAACAGTTGCATAACTAAATTAATCATAATTCATATACGCATCCCCCCTTCTTTAAACCACAAAAGGCATTCATCGGATGCAGACAGGTTTTTCAACCTGGGTTTCCAATAGCCCCCGAAGAAGATATACCACTTAAACAAGCAGCATCAGCAACACGTATTTATATACGCATTCACACAAACCAGAAATCTACAAACATGACCATTTGATCACAAACACATGCCACAAAATGCATAACAACAAACCATCAAACACACACATACAAGAGCCAAGGCACATCATATAGACTAGAAATTCAAAGTCATTCCAACTTCGACGCAAAAGAGACAACCAAAACATAAGCATTATAAGTTCACAAACAAAAACTGAATGTTTGAGGAATTCTCCAGCCCTCCAACCCCATTAACATGATACCACAAAAACCCTTCCTCCTCAAACCGCTCGACACGCAACAGAATGAACCTAAAAAACACAAAATTAACCATTCAAAGCGCAAAGACACAAGCATAAAAGGCTAAATATTTGCTTCTAAGATACTATATAAACCCCACAAAACCTCGAAATTCTTCGCTATCCCACAAAAATACGAGCTTCTTCAATTCTACACAGCAATAACACATTTCAGCATATAAAATACCTCATTACAATCTACAAAACCAAGTTCAAGTATTGCCATTTTACAGAAACAGCAAAATACAAAGCCTCATAACCTAAAGTAACAAACAGACAAAGATAAAACACAAGTCTCACCAAATGAAAACAATATACAACCAAAAAAGTATCAATTTCATATGCCAAATTAAAACCCCCAAAAAAAATGCACCTAATTTAACAGCAAAAAATGGAAATGTAAAAAGGACGCATGTATATTTCAAAACCCCCAATATTATTCAACGATAAAGTTCTAGTCTTTCCTCAATAATTAAAAAAAAAACACCATAATAACTGATAATTTCCAACTTCTGAACCTAAATCTACCACACCCATATAGAAAAAGTTGCGCAGAAACCCTAATTCAACCCTCAACATCAAAAAAAACCCAAAATTAAAAACCCTAACCTGCAAATTCAATCAAAATACTAACAAAATTATACCTTAAATCACCAAATTCAACCCCTCAAACACCCAATAAACTCATCGAAATCCTCCACATAAACGATCAAACAAAAAATTTATTTTTTCAAAAAAAAAACCACAACAAACAAAAAAATGAGATTTAGATTTAATTAACCCACAAAAAAAAGAGGGTGAATTTAAAAAAAAAAAAAAAAAAAAAACTAACCTTGAGAAAAGCGAAGAGATCGCAAAATAGAGGAGAGAGAAAATTGGGAAGTTGTTGATTTTAGAGACTTTCCTTTCTCTCTCTCTTCTCCTTCTTTTGTGTCTTCCTAATAAAGAGACGTTCTCTCTCCGCCAACGAACGCCTAATTACTGATTGGAAAAGTATCCTCTTTTTATTCCTATTTTGCCCTTTTTTGCAGATGTGTTACTACATTTTTGCCATTTTTTGTTGTCCAAAATCTTATGTTTACTCTCTTTTGGGGGACGTGTCTTGCACGGATTGTCTTCTTTGTAATTTTGTTTTTTGAAATTATGATGGTCCCAAATGACTAAGTAGACATGGATTTGACATGGGTCGGGTTGGGCAGGTTCTGGAAGGTTTTAAGCTCGATCGGTTTAACTAGTCGTAAAAGTAAATTGGACTGGTTAGATGAGTAGTCTAGTTTGGTTTATGGATGGGTTTCCTCAAATCTAAACTAGTTCGGCCCTGGTTCAGGGGTCGGGTTGGGCTAGGCTAGAGTGCTTAATCGATTTAGTGTTTTTTTTTCTTGTGCGTAAATTAAAATGAGTTTGAAATATTGTCCACATACTGGGCCGACTGCCGAGGATTAACTACTTTTATACATTTTCTCGGCCGACTTAACGGGCCAACTCAGGATTGAGCTAGCATGATTCACAATCCAGTTCAGGGGCTGAGTGTAGTTCAAGTCTAGTCCAAGGCTTGGGTCGTGCTAGTGTCCTTACCCATCAATTCGGCCCACGAGAACCTATTTGCTTGCCTATTTCAGGCTCGGATCATCTGGTGGTTCGGGTAGGTCATTCTTCTTGCAGATCGGTTTAGGTCTAAGTCCAGTTAGGTCAGTCTAATAGCCGCATCTATGTCCCATTGCTCTGTTCATGTTAATTTTACCTCATCCTCGGGTTTGAAAATACTCGCTCATTTTACAAATAATTGTTAAACATCACTTTTAGGAAAAACTAAGACAATTATGGAAAAAACATAAGAGAAGTACAACAAAATTATATTTGATTTTAAGGAATGTAAAAGAAATATTAAATTATTGGAGGAGAGATAAAAGTATGGGGTAGAAAAGGTTTTCGGTTGGATTAATAAAATGGATGGTGGAATATATATGAGGTAGTTTAGTGTATAAAATCGATATGACATAATGTTATTACCATTTAAGGATAAAGGGAAAGTGGAACAATTGGATAAAAACGATTTAAAAGGGAAAGCATAATAATTATTTGTAAACAAAGGTAGTATCGACTTCTATGTAATTTATACAATTATAATTATACATAATTATACATAATTGAATAAATCAATCATTAAAGTTATGCATTGGTATTTGGTAGTGGTATAATATGACTTATTAGTATCAAGAAATTAAATATATATTGATTTCTTACTTATCTATTCATTTTATGTCACTTGTGGACTTAATCTTTACACTATACACTATAATATGTTGGTTCGAATTTTGAATATATAATTACGCGATACTGTATGATACCTATTTATATCAAACGTTTCTCTTGTGTATGAACTATTAAGGCAATCAATATAATTTTGAAAACATAGAGTTATAAAACTATCAAACACTATTTGAATAAGCGAAAGAGAGTTTTGTAGCCTAGGCCATATCAGATATCAAATTAAGTAGTTCATGATACTCTACCAAATTCTTTTAATTGTTACACTTGTTTCTATTTTTTACTGTGTCTAATTTCTAATGTTATACTTATTTCTATTTTATACTGTGTTTAGTTCCGAATGTACAACTATCCATAAGCATGATGAAGGCTATAATATATAAGAACAAATTTAACAAAAAGAATCCATCCCCCTCCCCTTCAACAAAAGGAAAACAAACATTTGTTGTAACATGCACGATAAGATAGGAATCACATAAACTAAAATGGTTGTGATTTGTGAAGCTTCATATTCCATGAAGATATTCTCTTACTTTCTTTCTTGGGATGAAAGATGATGCAATTTATACCAGAATATAAGGAATCAAAAGTTGGTGACTCATTCATAATTTAAACTAATACTTTGGTTTTAGAATTTTCTTGACTTGTTGCTTTGCTTGCACTTTTGGTTGGTACGTAACTGAATTTATGCATGTACTTATATACTATCTCCGTTTCTTTTTAATTGTTACACTTTGCTTTTCATTAGAATCAAGGCAAAAGGTGAAAAGTAGGAGAGAGGGGGCTAAAAATTCTGAAAAGTAGGAAGAGACAAGTACAAAAGAACAATAGAAAATTATGGAGGAGAGAGAAATAATCAGATAGTTTTGGGGAAAAAGTAATCAACTAACAATTAAAGTAGGAGAGAGGGTAAAGAAACAAGGGGACCAATAGTGGATTAGTGGGTAACAATGATTGCAAACTTACCTTATGTAGAAAAAGTAAGAGTGTAACAATTAAAAAGAAACGGTCTAAAAAGGAAACCGTAACAATTAAAAAGAAACGGAGGTAGTATATATTAATAAGCTTATTCGAGTATTTACTCATAATAAACATAATTAAGTTGGTCAGAATAATAATCATATAATTTTAAAGGCTGAAGTTATTATGAAAATTGTTAGATTTGCAACATAACATGAGCATTACATGAGGTTATGTATTTGTCATGCAATTATTGTCGTTTTGACTCAGATTTCAAGCACAAAAATCATTTCTTTCTTTCTAGGCATGCAATTCCTCAACCCAATTGGGGTAAACGTAATACTATTACAGAGTTGAAAAGTAGCATAATTTTTTAGATTCTCCCAGTTGATTCCATTAATTTTTGTTATAGCTCTATATTCTTATACAATATCTTTATTTTAAAGAGTCTAATTTGACATTTTTGAGGACGTCATCTCACAGCAATGAAATATAACATTCAAACGAGTCGAATAGAGCGGATTTATCACAATAACTTATTGTGCATCAGTTGATGTAGTCAATTTTCATTTGATACAGTTAGATTTTATATGATATAGTTAGTTTTTATGTGATAAGTCGGTTATAATATAGTGAGTTTTATATGAGAAAGTCCGTTTAAGTGCACAATAAATTATTATGAATCTGGTCCATTCAAGACGTTTTGATTAATTAAGAAACAAAACGCATCTCAAATTTACCCTTTTTAATGAATTCGAAGTTATGCTAACCAAAAATTATGTTCTTGGAAAACCTCCTTTTTTGTTTCACTAGCCCTTAGGAACCCATCTCTTTTTCTTGTTCTTCCCCTTTTTTCTACACTGTAGAACATATTCTTCTTCTTCATTATAATTTATATTGAGAGTTATTCTTATTTTTCGTGGTATTTCATTGGACCAATTGTTGTGGACTTATGCTTTAGTTCTAGCATAGTCCATTAGGGAAAAGGAAACCATAACTCTTTTTTGATAAGAATTTTGGCATAAAATTTGATGTGATAGTTTAGCTTCAAATCTTGAAACTTCCCATAAGATTTATTTCACATCCTTTGCCAAACTTTAGTTATTCATCACCTCAAAAATTCTCAAATCTTCAATTTTTTCTCCCCCTTCTCTCACATATGTTGTGCGCTATACAACATAGCTTCAACAATATCCCATGAAAAGTTACTTTTTCGACCCATTTGACACATGACTCCTATTTGTTGACAACTCTATCCAAAAGAATCACAGCATCAACAAAAAATTATATATACTGGAAAATCAATGTTACAAATACACAAGACATAGGTTTATCATTTGGTTAACTTGCAAAATCAATAGAGAAAGTGGAAGATGATCACAGTCAAGACTATCAAGATTACAAATTGGAAAACATCAAAAAAAAAATCTGTATGGCTAACATCCCATATCTTGTTTTCCAGTATTCATCAACCCTTTGGTGAGCCAAATAGCAGTTTCTCTAGACGAAACTGGTTCTTCACCAAATGGCTTTAGTATCCCTGCAAGTTCATCAAACCTTTCTTGCTTATATAGACGAGCACAAAGCTCTAGGAGTGATTCTAGAGCTTCTGCTCGTTGTTCGACGTGTGTACTTGTATCAATCTTCATTCCTTCCTCTTGTAAAATAGTTAAACAACTCTCTCTTAGAGTTAGTTCTTTATCTTCTTCAGTTTTACCAGAATTTCCCTGAAGTTTTTCTAGTATTTGAGTAAGATATTCAACAGCAAGTTTTTCAGTCTCAGAATGATGATCATCAGGCTTATGATATGAATTTAACATGTTGAAGAAACTCTTAGATAATTCAGCATCCTTGATTTGTTCAATGTAATTGGTTATAACTCTTAGGCCTTCCTCGGCTTTAGATATTCGCTCTGAACAACTTGTTGGATCGACTCTTTTGGTCTCGACTTTTGTTTCTTGTGAATCAGAAGAGGATGCTGCAGCACCCTTAAGTCCTACCGGCTTCTTGGGTAGTCGAGGAGCAACTTTAGGGATATCATTAGGAGGTTTTGCCTTCCCAACCTTTCTAATATTGGATATGTTATTACTGGACTTGTTGATGAACCGAGGAACATTTGGCTTCGTTTTGTTAGTAACTTCAGATTTCACTGGTAAGAACATAGGAGATGTGTGGCATTGAGCTAGGTATGGCTGTAAGTGAGGATCCCTTAGCAACTCTGCTGCCTATCAATAAGAAAAAATATCATGGAAATTATCCTTATGTCGAATATGATCAAGATTGTAGTACAACAATTCCATTTTTTAGGTCCAAATTCACAGAGGTGATCCAGGGTTGGGCCAGGTTTTTCCCCAAAGATTGTCCATTTTGGACCAAGCCTAACTGTCAGGCTGGAACTCTGTGCCCAAACCCGGGGAAACTGGACCAGGCTAGGTCGGGCTACTTCAAGTAATGAGATCATGGAATTTCTGGGTTGAAACAAAACTCAAGCCGAAAATTTCTGCCCAAACTGGGGTTTTTGAGCTGAGCTTAAATTGATTAGCTATAGTCCAAAAATGAAGTGTATATAAGTGTTTGAGATGAAAAAGAGATTGAAGAGTATGAGTAACATAGGTCTTAAAGATCAGTACTTACTGTTGGTCTATGTTCGGGATTCTTCCTTAGCATGGTTTTGATCAAACGTTTCCTGCATATAAGTGATTAATCCAATCTGCATTTAGCACTAAATATGCTGCAAAAAACATGGAATTTTGGTTTATCTTGATTAAGATCATGTTGAATAAAATCTCACTTACAGCACTGGAGTATAGATAGTTGGAAGCGGGGAAATAGTGGACCGGTTTATTTTGTTCACTAGCCCTGCCATATCCTGTTTACAAGTTCCAATTTTAAAGGGGGAAAGTGAGTAATGATAAAATGCAGATTAATTGAGATGAAGTGCATATTACTGGTGCGCGAAATGCAGGTTGGTGTGCTGCTATTTCAAACATGCAGCAGCCTAGGGACCATATATCAGACTTGTAGCCATAAGGTAATTCAGCAAGAAGTTCAGGGCACATGTAATTTGGACTTCCCACAATCTGCAAGTTAGGGAAGTAATAATCAATTTTAGACTTTTATCAGTTGAAGTATAGTTCTATCTTAAGCAAAACATCTACTATGTCTATGAGTATACCGAATTTGCAAGATCATCTTTGCTTAGCAGTTTCGCAAGGCCAAAGTCACCTGTGTTGAATTTCACACCATAAGCAGAGATATGTGTTAGAGAATAGCTTAGAAGCAATAATATTCAACTTTCTCGTAACTTGGTTAGCCCAACCCGACCCTTTTCATATTGGCTTGACCCCTCTTCTTTATTGTGACGAAGATTCAAAATAGAAGTTTCAGGCATGACCATCTTATGAAATTTAGCAAGATTTTGGTCCAAAGTGAACCCATGTTTGAATGTCGAGTATACAACATGGGTACTTGAGATGAAATATACAATCGAGTCATATAAAAGTTATAGCATGATCTACCTAGCCGAATATCATGCTCCTTGGTAAGAAAAATGTTGGAACACTGAAAATGAAGATTAGAAAAGGGCGTTAGGTTGATTTACACGATAGAACTCAAGAAATATATGCAATCAGAAACTTCAAGAGGCGTGATTTGACCTTTATATCCCTGTGTAAGACGCGGTTGGAGTGAAGGTAGTCCAAGGCTAAGAGTAGCTGAGCTAGCCATTTGCAGAGTTTCTGTTGAAGGGTACAGCAGAATATATCTTAGGTTCCTACATCTCAACATTGAGAATTAATATGATCCTGAATCATGCAACAAACATAGATTTTTTAACATTTTACCTCCTCTGGAAAATATGTTCCTCTAGACTTCTTTATCATCTCAGTCCTGAAATATCAATGAGTCTGGAACTTCATTTTTTTGAGCTCTTGAGTTGTATATACTGTTGTCGAGCCAAATTATTGTCTGACCCAATCAAACCACTAACACTTTATGTAATTTGCGTAGTTTTAAAGTACATTGTAATTTTTAGTTAACTTTTAAGGTATTTTGTATAACTTTTCATAGACTATATTTTAATTTATTTTCAGTAACTTTTACTGTTTTTCTTGCAACTCATAGTGGTATGACTGGGTCAAACTGTCCCGATATAAGAAAATGTGGTACTATAATATGATCCGAAAATTCATATCCAACTTACATGTCTCCTCCTTCACAGTAGCTTGTCACTATACACACATAACAATTCTGCATGAAGATCATAAAACCTTCTTACTAGCTCATGAGTAAATGGAACACAAATTATGCAAACTCAAATAAACTCCAAAAGTAATTACAACCCTTCTTTATCCCACATTTGATCAAATTCTGTTTTATTTCTCTGGCTAAAAACAAAGATACCTGATTCACATCACAAAAATAGATACGAGAACATAATTTGCTACCTAATCTTGTTAAATTAGCCCAAAGTGATAGAATATAAATATATTTAGGATATATTTTGTTCCTAGAGATATACTTTGTATAGGTTTCTTAATCATAATAGGAATATAAGATTATACTAGGATGTAACACTATAAATATTGATTAGAGGTGATCATGGGGCGGGGCGGGTTCGGGCTGCGGCCAAAAAAAATTGACCATAGGTTGGGTTGGGCCTAAAATTGGGCCGAACTTTTGTGTCCAGAGCCCACTATTTTGGGCCTAAATTAGCGGGATTTTGCGGGCCAAAACAGGCTGGGCCAAAAAATTGACTAAAAAGTCGTTTTTGGCTAGCCCAAAGCCAAAAAAATACGGGGGGGGGGGGAGGCCCGGCCCGGCCCAGCTTGCGGGCCGAAAAATTCTGCCCAAAAACGGGTTGGGCCGGGCCAAAATGATCACCTCTAATATTGATCAATGGTAATCACTCCAGTTTTCCCAAATCTAGCATAAAGTAATGGTCTTTCTCGTATTGCGATCCACGAGGTTAACGAATTAGGTAACACTGACTAAAAATAGACAAATGGCTAGAACTTTTTACCTTTTCCACCCATGCATCCTTATATTCCACTACATAAGGGTTGTTCAACTTTGCTATTAAGTTCATCTACATAAGAAAATAAACAATCTTAACAATAGAGATTAATGAACTAATTACTATAATATAGTAATAACAATGCATAACAATATCAGAAAAGTTTTAACCTCCTGGTGAGCAGTTCTCTTAAATCTCTCAGTCTGCTTGGCCAATTTGATCTTTTTCAACACATACCTGCAAATCCAAGAACATGAACAATTTTATCCTACAAAAACTATGAACATCATAAAAATGGAAAAAAAGAACAAAAAAAAAAATCTTACTTTTTCTTATTTTCATATTTATGGTTAACAAGATAAGCAGTTCCAAAAGCACCTCTACCAATTTGCTCTAATATTTCATAATCTTCCATTTTTGAGATAACTCCATCAGCATTATTACTCACATTCTCCATTGCCCAGATCAAAACTCTTCAAATTATCATCAACCCATAAATCAAAATACTCCAACTTTCATTATAATTTATATAAAAAATTAATACCCTTTTCAAATTTATAACTGTAAATAGAATTTTGAATATAAAAAATAAAAAGAGAATCACAGTGAATATGTGGGTGGAGCTGAAAATTTATCATGAAGAAGGTTCATGTGAGAAACATGAGTAGAAAAAAGAGTGCATTACAAATTATGATTAAAATGGGATAAAATAGTACTTAAACAACAAGAAAAGATCTTTTATAAAAAGAAATAAAAAACACTTACATTACATTAATTGATTAATCAAGTGTAGATATGCTTAAAAATGTACTTAATTTAGGGAGTAATTATTAGAGAAAGTGAATGAAAGAGAGGATTTATTTGAAGCAAAAGCAAAGTAGTAGTATTAGTTAGTGTGTTTGAGCAAAAAGTTGGCATATGTAAAAGGTGTGTGCCAAAAGGTTAAAATAAGGTAAAGAAGAGAACTTTGCTTGTATACCCAGATACATGGGGGATAAATCATTATACCCCAAGTGGTTGGTATGTCATCATCCCTCAACAGAATACCTTGATTTTTTTTTTCTTTTTGGTAGAATTTTGATCATAAAATGAAGGGGAGTAATTAAGGAAATATAGAACTTATGTTATCGGATTGTTGTATATCTGCGGGTTATTACACTATTTAATTTCTATTTGAACGAGGCGTTTTTACCAAAAAAAGGTAATAATTAAAGAAATATATGGTTATTAACAGTCTTAGGAGCTTATGATTTGATTTTTCTATGTGAGTGTACTTGAATTAGGTGATAAAGAGAGGATTTAAGAATAGATATTGTAAAGGATATTTTATGTAAGATCATATTATATCTTAATTATGAGAGACTAACTATATATTGAGGGAGTATGAATTGTTGCTTTCAACTCAATGTTTTTAATATGATTAGTTGAATGGGTTTTTTGTGGTTAGTGAGACCGGTACCTTGTTATAGAGGCAAGAAATACAAAAAGGAAATCAACGAATAAAAAACAAATTAATTTGATCAGGTTTACTCTGTTCCAAACAAAATAACACAATTTATTAACAATGTGATAGTTACGTCCATCAGGTAAGATCTCATGTATAGTAACCTCGTAGCACTAGATTTTCATTTAAGCTAAGGTATCTCAATAGACTTCTTATGATCAACCAAGAGTTAGAGGCAAAGTGATCAATCCCCCTAGAATTAAAAAAATAATACATTTTGAACAAAAATGTGATTATAGTGCTAATAAATTTATAAAAGTAATTGGTAATCATCAAATATTCTAAAAATTCGACCATCTATTTACTTCTAAACACAAATTACAGCTCCTTACTTGTAGGCAATACTTTGTTCGGATAGGAAAAAGGAAGGAAAACAAATTTCCTTGTTTGAATAAGAATTTGGTGAAAGAAATGGGAGGGAGAGCAAAGGAATTCATTTTCTCTCCCTCTTTAATAAACATTATGTCTTTATCCTTCCCGAATTGGATAAATTGAAGGAAAATGGAGCTTTATCTTCCCTACTCTCCTTTCCTCCATCCCTCCCTTCTTTTCGATCATATATCGGTATCCAAACAAAGTGTTTTAGTCCAAACTATTTTTGTTGACGACTAGTCCATATTTCTATACTCTTATGACTTTATAGCGAGAAAAATAGATCATTACTTAGGGAGAGTCAATCCTCTATGGATTAGATATTATTTACAATATTTTGGGGGAAAACATTTCCATTATTTTCACATACACATTTTCAAAAATCGAGCATAAAATTTATTTATCATAGTGTAGTATAAAGGTTGTCCTCTACTAGATGTACGGCTAGTAGTTAGGTACTGATGGAGCCTGGTGCATTCATTATCCACATTAGTTGCACGAGCATAAATTTACCAACTTTCTGGATTGTTTTTACTTACAATTTATTGCCTCTTGCAAAATATTTGGATTTTGTACTAGTAATTGATTTTGTGAGCATCAATTCATCTACCTATCAAAGAATGAAGGTACTGCTGACATAAATGAAGAAAAACTTAGTAAGAGTTTTCATTTGAAAGTAATTAGTAAATCCCTCTTTGACGTACTGATTGATCTGCTACACATTTAGGCTCCGTCTGATTGGGTGTGAAATATTTTCAGTATGAAATGATTCTCATGGAAAACACAATTTTAAAATTAGTTTTGCATTGTTTGGTTCAATGTAAGAAAAATTATGAAATTAAAGGAAAATAAGGAAGTAGCGGGAGGAGTATACAAGAGTAATAAAGAAAAGGAAGGAAAACAATTTTCCTTTCATTTTGAAGGGAACATGGTTTTCTATTGTTGGAAGAGCAATTTTATTCTTAGGGAAAATGATTTGACACTTCTTTGCAAACTAAAGAATGTAAAATTGAAAATAGAGAAAAATATTTTTTTAGGAAATTTTTTTACTCTCCTACCAAACATAGCCTTACT
Source organism: Beta vulgaris subsp. vulgaris (assembly GCF_026745355.1). Lineage (NCBI taxonomy): Eukaryota > Viridiplantae > Streptophyta > Magnoliopsida > Caryophyllales > Amaranthaceae > Beta > Beta vulgaris. The sequence continues at coordinate 64,610,290 of NC_079205.1, read as the reverse complement.
CATTTAAGTTCAGGTTTGTTTCAAATGTTCGTTCAAATAAATTCTAATTAATTAAGTTTAGGGTTATAAATGTTATCGTAATTTGATATTACTAATACTACTCCATCCGTCCCATAATATAGTGTTTGTTTGTCTCTCTTGAGGTTAAACTTTAAAATCTTTGACCAAACATTCTCATTTGTATATATCAAAAAAACAGATTCATGTGGGATTTTGTTAGATTCATCTTAATGTTTAATTTCATACTATTAACTTTTTATTAATAAGAAATTGAAGATATTGAAGATCAAATATTTATATTGGAGATTGTGTAAAAAAGAAACAGATACTATATTATGAGATGGATATAGTATAAGTTTTTAAAAGTTGCAGGTTTATGAAAAAGTTCAATAAAATTCGGATAAATTACAATAAGTTTGTAAGCACTTAACTACTAATCAATTCAGTTAAATTTAGGTGACATAATTGCACACTTAAATACTAGTCAATTCAGTAAGAAGGGAACACACTGGTGTTACACAACCTTAAGATTGGGCCTACGAAGGTTATAGTATTTAACAATTTATAGCTTGGGCCACTTATCCAACCAGCTACCATCTCGATTACTCCCTCCGTCCCAAAATATAGTTCCCATTTCCATTTTGGGTGTCCCAAAATATAGTTCCCATTTTCATATTTAGTTCCACATTTTTTCGTAGTTTGTCTAGAAAAACCGTGTCTCATCATTTATTTGCTTCTTGAATTTTGTTTTTTGCTTTGTTTATTCAACCCAAGTGTTACAATTAATGCTCTTTCACCAATTATTCTCCATTCTCTCTCATAAAATCATCTTTTCCCATACAACATTTATTTAAATAAACAAGAATTTTTTACTATCCCTCTCAGATTCTACTTGCATAAATTACCATGAAAAAAGGGAAATGGAAACTATATTTTGGGACGGAGGGAATAGCAATTTAGCAGAGAGGTGTCAAAAACTGGGTTGACTCACGTGTGAATCCACATGTGATCCAGATCCAACCTGTATCGAGCTGAGAGTGATATGTTGGAAAGCTGTCCCATTTTGACCCAACGTCCACCCGTTCCTAGTTAAACCCGTGTAATTGATAACCCAACCTGAACCGCTGGCCCGACTTATGATTGAACTCGTACCCAATTGCACTTGTCAACAACGACCCAAACCCATAACTAATCCACACCGAATTTCAACCCGACACAATTATCACCCGACCCAGCTAACCCAACCCAAATTCATTACGACCCAATACAACTCAACCCGACATCTTTCCGACCTAACCTTACCCTATCCAACCATAACATGTTATCTTTATTTTATATAGTACATTAATAATTATATACTAGAATTACACTTTTTTTTCCGATGACTCATCCTTTATGTTTTTTAAATTGAGTTTTGACTTATGACTTTTGATAACACACAAATTGTAAATTATAATGCCAACTTGTGTGATGTATCGCAGTGCAAATATGTGTTGTTTTCATAATGAAGATAAGTTTATGCAACATGATCGGTAGAGTAACTTGATTATATTTAAAGTTGTAATAATTCATCCTTCATAATTTTGTTAATTAACTTATGATAAGAGAGCTTTAATGAAAATGAAAACAGAAAAATAACAAAATACAATTGGGCAGTAATGCAAAGCTGGGAAGTTAGGTATAATTAAGAATCAGGGTGTCATAGATGATGAAATTACTCAACTACTACTCGTATGACAACATAATTTCATAATGCATGAAGAATGCTTCATGACCAAAAAGGGAATTAATTTAGTCTTCCATCCCCTTACATGGCAAGAATATCTCTATAAAGTGATGGTTTCACATTTGATCTTCGAATACTCGTACATTAATAAACAACAAGAGCATCTTTTGATTAATCTTCTAGACCATGCTATTTTTACACATTTGATGCTTGTATCATAGATGTACAAATGTACATAAAAAAAAAAAATATCGTAAAAGTGTGTTATCATAACTTATCTTCTTCGATAGTTAGATGATTAAAGTAAGGATATGTTCTATTTTACTTTAAAATCATAACAAATTTTGGAAAATTCGATTTCATAATTTACATACAAAATATAAGATCATCAGACGAAAATAGAATGAACTATTATTTCAACCTTCAAATAATAGAAACACTTAAGTAAATAAATAAAAAATTAAAGAAAATAAAAATTGAACTATATATAGTAAAAAATAAATAATTTAAATGATCTTAACGTTTGAAATTTAATCATTTAAATCACTAATAAAATAGAACTTCATAATGCTGATGGAAAGGTTTACTTGAAAATGTCGTTTAACATTAAAGGTGGCCATGGGCCGGGCTGGCCCGCGGGCTGCCCGAGCCCGCTATGGGCCCGGCCCGGCCCGCTGGCCATAACATGGGCCGTGGGCCTTGCACGTTTGGAGATTTTAGATTTCGGCCCGGGCCCGGCACGAGCCCGTGGGCCTTGCAATTTTTTGTTTTTCAAAAACTGTGATTTTTGGACCAGGCCCGCGGTGAGCACGAGCCCGGCCCGTCAGGCCCGGCCGGGCCATGGACAAGTTTCCCACAATTTCAGCCCGGCCGGGCACGAGTTTGATGGGCCAGGGCCTGGCCCGACCCGTATTCCACTTCAGCCCGCGGGCCTGGCCCGTGGTCAGGCCCAGCACGGCCCGTGGCCAGCTCTATTTAACATTATGGTGCATTAAATGCTTCAAATTTCATCTTCAACATACTATCTAATTTTGTAAGCATATCCACAGTTCAAGTACTCTTTGTACATCTCCTTAATTCAATCTACTTTTGTTTGATTATCGATAATTTAGATTATTCTTGTCAAATCTTCTCAATTTCTCATTTCATGTAATGTAATCCACTTTTAGAAAAAACATTTTTGAAAGACTAACACCAAATAACAAAAACTCAATTAATTATATCTTCTTTTCTAACCCATTTTTTTATTTTTTATTTTTTATTTTTTATTTTTCTACTTTACATAATCTTCATGCTAATATAAGTGATTGTTTGATTTTGATGCATATACTCATAACTTTTCAATAATATTTTAAGTGATTCTTTGATGACTTTAACTTTTCAATAAAAAATGTAACTTTATTTAAAAAATTGAGTCTTTCCTTGTCAACATGAAAATTCTTCCCTTCAATTTATCCACTTCATTATATTATCTTGGACCACCTAATCAAACCATCTCTTTCCTTCCTTCTACATAATCTCTCTATTTGATTCCTCCTAAAAATTTGCCTTTTTGTAAACCTATGATTCACTATTATTCAGTTACTTTTATGTGTTTTTCCACCCTTTATAACATCTTCCTCTCTTATCACAGGGTTTTTGGGGTTTTAACGTTCATCCCTCTTTCTAAAATTCATACCCACTTCTTAATTTCCTCTTAAATCAATCTAATTTTTAAGGGTAACTGAAATTAATTGTGCAAACTAAAAATTAGTTTCTGGGTAATCTGCAAAATTGGGTTTTTATTGTTGAAACAAAACTTGTTGTTGTTGTTGTTGTTGCTGTTGCTTTAGCTATGGATTCTCAAGTGTTGGTTGCTCTAGCGCTCTCACTTGTTGGTGGGTTGAGCACATCTTTAGGTATGAATTGGTCAAAATTGAATCTTTTTTATAAATTTATTGCATTTATTTATTGTGTTTTATTGTTCATTTTCTTAATCTATAGTAGTGTATTATTAATTTGTGGAGTTGGTATTTCTGTTGTTATTATAATTGAATAATAATGTAGTTCATTTTTGGCATTTTTGTTTTGCGCTTTTTAGCTTGCTGATAGTGTAATGGTTAAGGGTTTAAGGTTAATGTAAGAACGTGGGTGTTAAAATAATGGGGTCATATTTTTTTATGTTAGCTGGAAGATTATATTTTTGTGAAGTTAAGTTTTCAGTGTATAGTTGTAGACTATTATCTCACGTGTGAGATGTGTTTTGCTGATGGCGGCGGCGGCGGAAGATTGTTCGGGTTTGGTGTGTGGTTGTGGGGATTTTTGAACAGATTTTTCATGGGAATTATCTGTCTCATTAAGGGGAATGTTTGAAACATTGTATTAATCCTAACAACTTTGAAATGGGAGTGAATGTCAATGGTTTGATTAAGATGAGTCTAGCACTTATGATTGGCAAATTTGCTAAAAGTAATAATAATTTGAAAAGAATTTGGATATGAATAATGTGGTTACACGGGTCGTGGAGATCATAGGAGAGGCAATTCAATGCGGAACATGGCTTACTAAACACCTTATGTCAGTAAGCTGACTTGCTGCATATGGTTTAATATTGATTTCAATTTGCAGATAGAGATTTCAACCTATATAATGCGACTATTCAAAACTTCCAGTTTGTGCTCTTTTTTCATTTGTGCTATGTTACTTGTACTCGAGTAATCATGTCAGATATAGCCATATAGGTATGTGTCTGAGTGTTCGACTTGAACATTTTACGAAAACTTTCCATGATTATGACCCAAAATGATGAGTTGAAGTGTCCATATCTGTGTTGAAATGTTGAGGATATGACACATGTACTTTGAGGTAAACTGAAGAGTTCGGATAACGTAGCGTTGGTGCCAGAGTTGCTTGCTACTAAATTCATACGAAGTAGAAATTTCTGACAGAGCATGCTATTGCACTTATTTGGTTCTTGTTCCAAAAACTGATTTCATTCACTAAATTTACTTTGTTGGCGTAAATCTCTGTCTGTTTGAACTGTGGATCCTTATCTATTTTTCTTTTGTAAACAGTATGCAATATCCTAATGGAGGATGAATTCCTGATTTTAGACTAGTTTTGTATGGAGAAAGCTTACTTTGTTTCATGGGATGTCAAACAGGTGCACTTTTTGTGGTCCTTAGTGATGCGCCAAACTTGAAGATGCTCGGGCTTTTACAGGTGCATAACCTTGTTATCTATTTAAGCAAGATAGTTAGAGGATCTAGACCCCATATTGGCTACTTCTAATCTTTGCTGCTTATGAACTCGGACTTTTGCCTGGGTCCAATATCTTTGTAAATTACATGCTTTGAAGGCTTGTCTAGGATATGACCTTGTGCTAGCAACAAAATATTGGTCATTCTGCATCTCTGTTAAAGAAATTATAATTCCTGAAGCTTCTGTTAAATCATGTAGGGCTTCGCTGCGGGTCTTATGCTTAGCATATCATTTCTAGATCTGGCTCACAATGCCATAAATGCTATTGGCTTCTTGAAAGGAAACATATGGGTAAGCTACCTTCATTCACTTCATCTTGTCGAAGAAGTTTGTTGAAATGATACATTCATTCACTATCTAAGTATTCACTTCCTTAGCTGTCTACACTCTACAGTTCTTTGCAGGTGTTATCTTCTTTGCACTTATTTCCAACTTCATTCCAGAACCAACGCTCGCTCCTACTCCAAATGTTAAAAGCAAAAAGGTTAGTGTAATTTGCTCCTAGTTCACTTTTCTTCGTGAACTTCTATATAGTAATCTATATTGGGACTTCCAAGCTGGACTAATCACCTAAAAGTTTGTTGAATTTCTTCTGGAGGTTAGCGGACTAATGGAGAAAATAAGCAAAAGGACCTAATGAAGAAGCATCGGCGCCAAGTTTTGTACAGTGGCATAATAACAGCCGTAGGTCTGTAGATTCTCGTTTCTACTCTACTCCAGGAGCATGTCAAATTCAGCTGTTTAAAAATTTATTTGCCTCTTTAGTTGCCAGCGGACCGGATATTGTGAATTTATATTATTCAATCAATAGGCTTATTTAATTATGTTCTCTCTATGTGTGGAAAAATGGAAGCTCTTGTTGAATTTTCAGAAGCTTGTGATAATGCTATAAGATGCTATTTAAAATACTGTTTTCTTTTCTAAGGACCAGGAAATTATACTTTTAATTAACTTTCCGTTCAAGGGCTCTTCCTAGTTCCCGCTGCTGTGGATCTTCTTGCATTAATTAATCATTATGTTTGCATATAACTCTTCTATACATAATTCACTGCGGTAGACTTGTTACAACGGGGGGAGGGATGTGACGAGTACTATTTTTGATGGCTGGATGGCAACTTGAAGTGCTTTTCAGAAATCTGTAACATTCATGGCTCGAATTATATGCTAAAATTAGTTTGAACTTCGAACTGATAAGAATTTTTATTTCTCAGGTATAAGCTTACACAATTTTCCAGAGGGAATGGCAGTTTTTCTTGGATCGATAAAGGTACAATTAGATTCAATGTTTGTTTTCTTTTTCCTTTTTATCTTGGGACTAGCCTTTAAGGCTTAGTCTTCTGTTATAATTGAGCTCTTGGATTTTGCTTTTCTGTTTGGGAAATGTGATCTTTATCTATAAAACTCTATACAATGTCTACGGTGAAAGATGTATCTGAGTGACAGATTGACAAGTGTAAATATTAATGTAAATTTTGTTAAGGAAACAATGTACTAACAACATATTTGAGCATGACTACACTAGTGTGATGTTAATGTTGCCGCAGAACAATTTTTGCTAAATTTTCGTCATTCTACCAGGTAATTTTTTTTTACCAACCAGTGGTACAATTGAGTATAAGATAATACAAATTATATAATATGGTAGGTCACATAAATATTGAAATCTCCCAAATTCTCATATTAGAAAACCCTAGAAGTCCTTAATATGTTTTGGTCTTTTGGATAAAAGTATTGGAGAAAGGATAAAAGATATGTAAAGGGAGAAGAGGAGAGGGGAAGAATACATTTTCCTTCCATATATAGAACATGGAAGGATTTAACTGGCTAAACGAAGGAAAATTAATCTGTCCTGTTTTTTTTTTTTTTTTTTTTTTTCTCGCCTTCCCAATCTACCATTCAAACGAGGGGAGATTAATCACTTACTCTCCCTCAAATTAACTAATGGCAGAACCTAAAGAAAATAAATTTTGGGTTTAAGTGGAAAGGAAGAGAGAGAGGATGTTGAAAGTCTGGAATTTTGATATCCACAATGCCTAGTTACTTGAGGCAGTAGATACATCCTGCATCAGGTGCTTGAATTTCCCTTTGCTTCCATCAAAGGGTCTGATAGTTCTCAAATATTAATTCATCTGTATTCAGGGCTTAGCTGGTTTCATCACTCTCCTAGTATAGTCTATTACCAAAACCATGTTTTCCAGTAATGATCTTGTCTAGCAAAGAGCAAAAGGTCATTGTCTCTATTACTATTGATTCAGCCTTTTTCCCTGATCTTGTTCTTCCAAAAAGCACATTTGATGCTACTAACAGAAGTAAGATCGGCTGGAGCATAAATATTGATTCTTAGTTCAGTAGTGGAAGGCTGCTAAGTGTTGGAGATAAGATGAGATTTCTCTTTTTGTAGATGGATAACCTTAGAAGCTGATTTTAAGACTGCTTAAAGACAGTAAAATTGAAGAATGCACACTCTACTTGTAGTTAGTTCTATGAATATGTGAATAGAATGAATTGTAATCCATCGAATTAAAATATAACCAGGCAAAGCAGAGCTATAGCCTGGAGGTCAATCATCCAGGTAAAAATTGAAGCGAAAATCTCTCATGGAAGTGAAATAGAATCCAGTCTACTAGCACAAAGCAGAATTTCCTTTTATTCATAATTCTCTCCCTGGACTGCATTTCCTTGTTTCTCAACTTTTTGACTCTTCTCAGGAGGGAATTTTCCGAAAGCAGTCATCGCTGAGGCTTGATGGACTTTCCACTTTTATCTGTTCAAATAATTAATTTGAATCATCATTTATATTATTTTTAGGACTCCAGATTTAGGATAGGCTTCTTAAACAAGCAGTACAAACTTTCTTTTTATTTGACAAGTAATTTATTTTCCTTTTTCTTTCATCTGGAAAAGGCTTATGACATTCATAAGAGAACAAATCAACAATCATATTTTTCATCTTATGTTTTACGTAATGTATGTGTGTCTTAGTCTCCAGAACTGGAAAATGTAGTCCTCACAGTTCATGGGACGGAAAATGTCTACTATATGCATATTGCTGCTGGTTGTACCTTCCTTTCACTTTCAGACCTTCTGTGGAAATTCTTTCTTGATGAATTCCTATGAGATGTAACTTCAACATGGTTCTATAAACCACCTTGACCAGCAGGAATTCTTGTATCTTATTCTTATTTTTTCTGCCTGGTCTTATGCTATCATATATGTGCAAGATGAGGAGTTATAGCTCAGGCAGGAAGGGTAGCTACCTTTGTGCTCCAATAACTCTACTTAAATACCTCGCTATGTTTCTGTTTGTTTCCAGGGCCTTCGGGTGGGACTTAATCTGGCTTTGGCTATTGCTTTGCACAACATTCCTGAGGTATAGTTGTCCACCCTCTTCAAATTATGAGAGCATCTTTCTCTCCCTTCAAGTTCCAACTATTTGTTGCATATTATGCCAATGCCAATGCCAATGCCATAATGAAGATAATCTGATTTGTGCTTTAGCTAAAATTTACACCTAATGTCTTTAACAGGGTGTTGCTGTTGCTCTTCCAGTTTACTTTGCTACACAAAGGTAGGAAATTGTGTCAGATCATTCTTCAGATAGTTTTAGGTGATACTGCTGTTGGAAATGTGTGTTACATGATATAACTTGGATGGTTTCTTCCAATTAAAGAAGTTCTTGTATTATAATTGTTTTCTGGACTGCTGCTATTGGACGCCTTTATTTGACTGCCTCTATGTGTATGACAGCATAACTGGTGCAATGTTTATATTTTCTCAACTTTTTGTTTTTGGTTGTAGAGAGAGAGAGAGAGAGAGGAGAGAGAGAGAGGGAGGGGGGGGGGGAGACAGGTAGGGGGTTGGGGGACTTGTTTCCTATCTATGTAATATGTAGACTTTAATCAACTTGCCATGCCATGGAGGTCAACAAAGTCTTTTCAATATCGATGTATGTCTTTTGCTTCAAATGGTGGTATCTAAGATCTATATGTAGTTCCTTGGTATGAGTTCCATCTTATAATGAGCTTATCGGTAGGAAGCGGTACGTTATACTTCAGTTAGTTCTAACTGGAGAACACACTTTTCCAAGTGATTGCATGCTCATGTGCAACAATCTATCTCTATTTGCTTTGCGAATCTCATCTGGTCTCTAATGTTCTGCAGCAAGTGGCAAGCATTTAAGATAGCATCGCTCTCTGGTCTTGCGGAGCCCTTGGGTGTTATTATTGTAGGTATGACACCACATCATACTAAAATCTGGGCACATTCCCAAGTTTTTGGTTTCAATGCTTTCTGCAATGTTATTATTTTTATATAAATGAATATTGTAGCTCAGATTTTCTTTGATGCAGCTTATCTATTCCCAAGCAGTTTAAATCCTGAGATTCTTGAGGGCCTTCTAGGAGCAGGTAAAACTTGCGGCATCAAAGTTGTTTGAAAAGGTTGGGCATTTACTTTACATTTCTCTAATGAATCTTTGGCTTCTGGCAGTTGGTGGAGTGATGGCTTTCCTAACCTTACATGAGATGTTGCCTTTGGCGTTTGATTATGCTGGTCAGAAACAAGCTGTCAAGGCTGTTTTCCTCGGCATGGCCTTTATGTCAGCAAGGTAATAAATATTGAAGTGGCTTATATAAGTATATAAAAGGTTTTGTGGATGACTTGAATAAAGATGTGGTCTAGGCCATGGCCTCCTATTTGCTCCTTTTGTGATACCACCCTTTCGTCCCAGATAGAGAGAAGGGTTGGGGTGGGGATGACTATAGGGAGGAACATACTAATATGAACTAGTTTGATGGATCACCAAGTTACGGTGAAAGGACAAGAGGTAAGGGAGAGGAAGGCTAATTAGAGAGTACAATAAACAAAATGCACTTGCAAAAGTAAGGAGGAATTAATGCAGTGGCATCTCCCTTCCCCCACCCCAACCCCCACCCTCTCAAAGAAAAAAAAAGAACCCTGAAGGATAAAGTTGGTTCGTCATATACTTCTCCGTTTCTTTTTAAGTGAGTCACTTTTCTTTCTAGGAAATGTCACAATAAGTGCGACACTACTTAAAATGGCAAAAAAAATTCTTTGTAATTACAAAATTGCCATTACTAATTTTATTTACCAACCTAATTGATCACTCACCTAACACTTTAACCTTGATTTAATTAATTCACCCCCTCCCTCTCCTCAACCCTTCCCCCACCCAAATCCCAATAGCCCCTCTGTCTCTCTCTCCTCTGTACCTCGTAACCACCCTTCCCCCTCCCCATAACCCACCTTTTGTTCCACCCTTCTTCTTCCTAATTGCCCAATCTCTTGTTTCTCTTCCCTAAATCGCAGCGACCGTACGGCCGGTAGTGGTGGCATTGGGTCCATGTCAGGAGGGGGGTTGAGGAGAGATGGGGTGGTGGGTTGAGGAGAGAGAAGAGATGGTTGGAGGTGGGTTGAGCAGAGATGGGGTTGGTGGTGGGGAGGATTGAGGAGAGAGAGGGAGGTGTGTTGAGGAGATGGTGGTGGTTTACTTGGATGGTCCTCCAACCATCTCTTCACTCTCCTTAACCCACTAATGCCATCGGAAGTTCGAAGAAGAAAAAAGGACGCCGGAGGAGTGGAGGGGTTGATGGAAGAGGGGCTAGCAAAATTACTGCCGACAATAGAAGTTTTGTGAGATTTGGTTGTACTGCCACTGAAGTTATAGTCGGTGTTGTGGTGAGTTGTGGTACGTAGATGGCAAGTGGTAGGGAAGGGGGAGATAAATTTCTGGTTAAGGTGTATGTGGTTGGTGGATGATTAGTCAAGTTATTATTTAATTAAATTGCATAATCTCTCTTGTATGTGGTCCTCAACTTTCTCTCTCTAAAGTCATTGGTTGGTGTGTCACTTCTCTATGTTCCACTTAAAAAGAATCGGAGGAAGTAATAAACAAAAAGTTCACATTTTTGAGGTATTGCAGTAGGCTTGCAGCTCCTTTTCCATGATTATGAATTTATGATATTCCTTGGAATCTCATTTTTTTGGTCGGGTTGGCACCCAAATGTTGCAGCCTGGACTAAAGGAATATGTAGGGCACTATGAGCTATTAAGAGTTGTGGGTTAGCATGATTCTTTGTGTACAGTATTATAGACAGGAAACCTCAATTGATAAGAACATAAGGGAATGTTATGAGAATTTGTTGGAACGCTTTTCATTAGAAGTCATAACCAAGGTAACACATTTTCCTAGCTAGCGTTTGCATTTGTCTAGTAATTCTCATTACCACTCATTAACATGTTCACAGATTTTGGGTATCTGTGCAAATGTAAAACTAATGAAGAAAACGAATATCTTCCTGTGGAAGTTCATTATCTTGAACATTCAAATGGGACATCTTATGTGAAATTACACTAAATTGCATTACCATTCCTCTAGTCTCATTATGTTATTCCAGTTGAATTGTTGGTCTTTGCGAATTGGGTTTTTAAAGTGCCTACATATCCAGATATCAGGCTTGCCATCGAGCAGGTATTTAATTTGGAACACCCCATCTGAGTTGCCTTCCAACGAGGTGGGGAAGCAACAATGTTGGTAGCCTAGTCTCAGAATCGTACAAAGTTTATTACGCTTGTAACCTAGGTTTCACTTAGGGGTGCTTTGTCAAGGGTCCGCTGCAGCGCTGCCACTCCAGTCTGCTGGCCGGTCATGGGTACCTCAGTAGGGCCTCCTAGTTCCCTCTATACCAACCCCCCTCCTAGTCAACAAACTTAAATTTTTTCTCTTTTAGTTGTGTATAGTGAGCCACAAAGGTCAGTGATGTAGACGAAATTTGATCCAATGCTTCGGGTATCACCTCTACAAAACTTTACCAACTAAGTTAGCTGTCAATTGTCATCCACAGGTTTCCTTTTACTATATGTAGTGTAGTTATATCGAGACCTTTGTGTTTACAACCTAATTTGCAGTTGCATGCTCTGCTTGCTAGACTATCAATTGTCATCGACACAGGTTTACTTTTACTATATGTAGTGTAGTTATATCGAGGCCTTTGTGTTTACAACCTAATATGTGGTTGCATGCTCTGCTTGATAGACTTTCACCAACTAAACTAGTCTAAATTCTGCTGTTTTGCGATTCGCAGCCTGTATTTTTTGGAAATCAGCTTGCCAGCAGAGATGAGTTTATAGCTGAAGCATTCACTTGGGTAGATGAGAACATAGCAACAGTTGTACATTGCTCTGCACAGTTTCTCTCTCTCTATGTCTCTCTCATCAGTCGAGGACCACCGTCATCTTCAAACTTCCGTCTTCACCACCCGTTACATTACATGAAGTGAAGTCTGCAACCTTCGGAATCCATGGAAATGTATCTAATCAAACTTAGAAGAAAAAAAAAGGGAATGTGAATAATTGTTGTTAGGTTGTAACAATTGAACATTATTGGAAAAACTTATTATCCTCTTGAAAGTTGATATCTGGTGTTTGTGGTTGATTTTTGATGTGTCATGCATACTTCTAGTTCTGGACTTCTGGTAATGTCTGGTACTCCATACAAATCCAGTGCCAAAATTTGATAATTCCTTATTTTTCACAAAGAACCAATTGTTTTTAAAATTGAAATGTGAATTTATAATCAAGAAATTCCGTCCGTTTATTAGTTCAGCCTTCAAGCTTATTTCTCTAACAGCAAATTCTTGCTAATGAAAAGAATTACTATTTCCTCTTTTCTAATATATAACTTTGACCGTATTTGTAAAAATATACAAAAACTTATATTATTATACGTCAGTACGTGTAAAATATTATATCTATCTCATTATAGTTTTAAACTTTTACTAAGTTAGTAATAAAGGGTTAGGTTTGTTGAAGTATAATGATAGAGATGGTAAAATAGGGAGAAGTGGTAGTTCAGTGGAGTGCATGTCTCGAATTTTAGGGCATTGTCTAGGGTTCGAATCCTTATCGAATAATATGTTGGGTATTTAATTCTGGACTTTTTAGTTTTGTACATAGCTTTTGAGCTGGTGTGTTCTACAGGCTAGTAACCTAGCAGATATTGGTCTTCGGACAATCTTAACATTATCATAGTATAGATTTTCAAAGTTTTGACTTCACAAATGTCTTATATTAAGAAATCAAAGAATTAGAGTGGAGGGTTTTGGAGCGTGTATAATAATAGAAATTTGTTGGTAACAATGAGAAATAATAATTATTCAGCCAAAGTCTACCATAGAAAAAGGTTTAGTAATCCACTTAAGGATCATAAGTGAAATTTACTCGAATGAAATGATTAGTGGAAAACGAATCCTACAAAGTGATTCACAACTATAAGTTGTCTGGCTCTTTATTTTTTTGTGTACCATGAAATAGAATGATGATTTTGGGAACTAGGGAAACTAAAAAGATATAGACCAAAAAAACATGTAGCTATTCTATAAAAAGAAAAACTACAAAAGAAAGGTACAAAAAAGTTTTACTATAGGTGAAAAACCATGTGATATCTTTGTTTAATTTTTCTAGTTTACGTATAATTAAATGATTTGATCAATCTCAAATCTTCTTAAATATCATAAATAACAAAACTTTACCAATTACGCTACGTGATATCTATAAATATTTTTATTCAAAAATTACTCATGATTCATTTTAATATAAACTTAAATATATATTGTTGATTGGAGAAGTTAATTTGTTGGAATTAGATCAATTGCAATCAAAATATATGAAGTGATGGAAGTTTGTCTTGTAAGATACCACCTACGTTTAAATTAAAATTAGACAATGGTAAGTCCAATATTAAAATGAAAATTAACCCAATAGTGACTAGGTTTCTTTCGGTGACTAGTTTAATGCATTTAGTGACCACGTCTAATTTTATATTAGCTAGATTAGATAGTCTCTTTTAATAATTTTTGTTTTTAATAAGTTTTCGCAGCATGAAGTATACCACTCATTAACCAAATGCATGTGTTCATTAGAAACTCGTCACACACAAATTTTAAGAGCTAATACGGATTACTATTTTTGTCTCACTTTCGAAAAAATTAAAGTTGTAAATAATTTCCATTGTAAATTATTTTCCATGAAAATCATTGTACATTGAAAATGTTTTACGTCCAACTATACGGAGCCTTAGTTTGTATGGACAATGATAGGATACCAATGCTATGTATGCATGACTATATCTATGCATGATATATTGATATTGGTACATCATTATAGTTCATATTCTCATCTTTTGCTTGAATTTCTGATAGTTCTTATAGGGGTATTGATTCATCTGACTTCTTTAATTTTGTTTTATAATTTAGTATGAAATAATTTATTATAGAGTATGTAGAGAGACATAAAGATAGTGATATAGACGCGATTCGATTTCATATATTTGATACAATCTCATAAGACTTCTAATAATTATGACCATTCTAGTATATTGATCTCTATTAAAATATGTTTACTTCACTATTTGTCATGAACATTTTTCTGGTTTTACTCATGTTAACCTTGTTTATTGGATATATTAGAATGTATTATGTATATTTTATCAATTACCATGCATGCATGCTAATTTCTATTTGTGCAAATTAGATAAGATGGGAAGGCTAATCTAGAATAACATCATTTACCTTGGTATATTACTGATTATGAGACTGTGGCTAGACAACTAGAACATGGTGGTTCAACCCAGCGTGTTCTATAAAATTTGAACCCAATCTTATTTTGGTTTCTTGAAGCTAGTCGAAATGGACCATTATGGTGGATTAGTTTTGTGCACATTAATTAGCACTTACGGCTCGTTTGGTAGTCGTTAATAAATTGCGGTAATGGGGATGAATTTTAAGTGTAATTTTATTAGGAAGCACCCTTAAAATCTCCACGGGGAGACATTTTTTCTCCATGGGCAAGCAATCTCACTCCTAAACTTGTGTTTTTGTCTCCAAAGGGAAGCAATTTTCATTACCACTCATTACCACCTATAAGGTGGTATTGGATGGGAACGAAAATTCAAGAAGGAAAGTGGACACTTTATGATAAATTAGCATTACCATGGGAATGGACAATGATATTTTTCACAAATTTACACACAAATTCATTCCCATTACCATCATTTATGACCAACCACCAAACGGGCCGTTAGGGTTTGTTCTCTTCGGTATAAAACAGTTGAGTTGAACCGTACCAAACTAAATTGAACTAAACTGAATTGAACTGAATTGAAATAATTAGTGATATATATGCGAGAGTAAAAGTATTGTCCAGTGCTGAACTGTGCAGAACTGAATTGAACTGAACTAAAATTAAGTTGGAGAGAACAGACCCTTAGTTTGTAACTTTTCTTCAAAAGTTGACTTTCTCGTATTTGTCCCTCTTTATCATTTTGTCTAACCTAACAATCAAATCTAACCAAACCGAATAATGAGCCGGGCCAACGCGACCGAATGATGAGCCGGGCCAACCCGACCCTACTACTGTTTTGTCCAATGCAACTTGATCACACTGTATGAGTATATATGTTTATAGTACTTTTAGAATTAACTTCATGACCTCATATCCAAGAGTTTTTAACCACCCTAGCTACTTGTTTCAGAAATCAGAAACTATATCATTTGCCTAAACAGGTAAACAGTGTATTATATTTCATCAGTGGGCAACTCTGTGAGTATATTTCTTCTTCGACATGACATTTCAAAGCAAATAATCCAAAGTTAAACTGGTCACAAACAACTTTGAAAAAAGCTGCCACCAAGATCTTTTACATCTCTTCTTGCCTAATTAATGATGATAAATTATCACCCCAAAAAGAAAGAAAAATATTACTCCCTCCGTCTTTTTTTATTTGCTACAAACACTTTTTCACAAAGACCAAGGAGGGAGTGGGGACCATTGACATAAATGGAATTAACAAAAAACAAATAGGTAAATTGTGGGACCTATGTATTATATATGGAAACATTTACAAAATCAAGAAGGTAGTGATGACAAATTTGTAAATAAAGTGTGGGACCTATGTACTATATATGGAAATATTTGCAAATGTAGCAAATAAATTGAGACACTCCTAAATGGCAAAATGTAGCAAATAAAAAAAGACGGAGGGAGTATTTTTTTTCACACAAAAAAAAAAAAATCTTTTTTCTTTCTTCTGTCTACTTTATCATTCTCTCTTTCTAATCATTTGATTGGAGCCTAAACATAGTATAGCATTTTCTTCCAATCAGTCAAACCAGATCCAACTAATTAACCAAAGGTAAAAATTGCATTTTTTTTGTTTTTGTCACAGGTTGAAAAGCCCTTTCATACTCAGTAAAATCTTTGTCAAAGTTTATATAATACTTTATCTAGCTATAAATATTTACTTTTTGTAAAAAAACTACTACTGAGTTATCACAATCCATAGCTAGTATAATGTTCACTATATTCAGCTGTAAAACTTCTTCTGTTGCAGTAAAAATACCTAATGATATAGTTGTAGAGATTTTCTAAGATTAATAAAGTAAATGGGGGTTTGAATAATCTGAATTATTATAAAATGATGTTTTCTTAGCTTTATCATGCAAGAGTACCATTGTACCAAATCCATTATTGGGTAACATTTATTTCCTCGAAAATTATATAATTAAGTACATTTTTTAGATCTATACGCACTTTTTTATTGCTACGTCTATTTTTTATTCACATGTTATTTAGCTAAGAAAGTAAAGAAAAAAGAAACCAGTAAGGAGAAATAAAAACGATTAATTAGAGTGGGACTCAGTTAGAAAACAATTACGTCAAAATCATACTCCAATATATGCAACTAAAAAACGCAATAAATTAAATAAACAGATCAAATGCCGAGTACTATTAAATAATTGATATTAAATCAGAAAATTATAGGTCAATAATCAATCAAAGCTAGAGGATATACTGAAATAATTAAACAAAAAAATTGTACTATGAGACCTTGCAAAAAAAAAAAAAAGGGGGGTGAGAAGAACAACAAACAAACGAAGTATATATATGAACATGTAACAGAAGGACTCACCAATCAAGCAATCTTTCGTCTGCTAGACGAGTGCTAGTTGATCTGAATTTTTCATGGACACTCATTTACTACAGTTGGTCCAAGTTGTACTTAGACAATATGGAAGTTAGAGGTCATTTAATATGACTGAATATATCAACAACATTATTTACTACTATGCATGATTACTAACATATATATGCATTAATTCTTCATGCACTATCATTTTAGAGCTTCTTCCTCACTATATAAGATATATGCATAGACAGAATGTTTGTAACTTTCGTACATATTAGATTTCTGAAAGAGAGGAATATAATGCACTTTTTTAAAAAAAAAAAGATATATATGCAAATGTATTAAAAAGAACAAAGTATATATTGGGAATTATTTTAACATTTGCTTGCTCTTTTCGCCCAAATTTGTTACGTATGAAACGGTACCGTTTAAGTTATGTTCTATGCATGTATAACTTATCTTCGATCTAAACTTATAATTTATTTGGAAATAACGGTTTTGACTTTTTTATTAGAACTCACTGAAACTTATTATTATGACTTACTAAAACTTGTTAGAATTCATTTTTCAAATAAGTCACATATGCTACAAATGAGTGTGAACAAAGAAATAGCAGCAAGGACAAAGTTATTATGTACTTAAGAAAAATTTCTCTATCATGAGAAGGCAATAATGCTAATATGGTCTTATATTAAGAAAATCATCTTATAGGACTGATTTTCTTAACTTCTTCTATTTTATAAAAAAGAATCATAACATTTCTCATAATTTAGGAAAATCTGATATTGTAAGAAATGATCATTGGTATTATTGTTGTAACATAAAAAAAAAAAAAAGGGTTTAAAACCTTATAATTATAACTAGATATTAAGTTATCAAGACTTTTATATATGTTTATGGATGATGTTTAATTAATTTCTAAATATCATCAAACAATTTGAGTTTCTAAATGAAACAAAAGATCTACTCCTATGTGACCATATCATATGCAGATCATTGGGACCCATCAAGTCATCAAAACATGCCTATGGATCCCAACTTATTGAATCACATTGCACGGTTACATATTTCTGTATGATGGCTTTGAAACAAAAGTTTTCTGTGAATTACTACTATGGAACAGTATATATTGACCCAAATAATAGATTATTAATTAGGTCCCATCTAAATTTTAGAGTAAAAAGAAAACTACAGTATAACATGCACATGAAATATTTACTTTTAAAAAGTAGGGATCATTAGCTATATATGTATCATTAACTTAGATCAATTCTTATAAAAAAAATTTATATTAGATAATAAGTAATTTATCATAAATCTTCTTTATAAGACATGATGAAAGCATTTTTAGGAGACAAAAAAATATTGTTGGATTTATCACTTTTTTCCACTCTTACATTTTAATCATACCATAACATGTATTATGTCTGCATAAATTGTACTCCCTCTGTTTCAATTTAGGGTGCATTCTGTTCAACTTAAAAAATTAAGTTTCAGGTCCAATAAGTTCAGATAAGTTCAGATAAGTTCAGATAAGTTGCAATAAGGTCTAATAAGTGCAATAAATTCCAATAAGGCTAATAAGGTCCAATAAGTTCCAATCAGGTGCAATAAGTTCCAATCAGGTGCAATAAGTTCCAATCAGGTCTAATAAGGTCCAATAAGTTCCAATCAGGTCTAATAAGGTCCAATAAGGTCCAAATAGTCAATGTTTAATAAACATTTGTATTATTGTCCACTATTTTGTTATTCATAATTTCATATCACTATTAGCGGATTATGTTATTATTGGAATTTTAATTAAAGTACCACAATGATTATATAGTATTATACTTGTATTAGTGTCTATTATTTTATTATTTATTTGTATTATGTCTATTATTTCATTATTTATTTGTATTATGTCAATTATTTTATTATTCATATTACTATTAGCTGATTATGTTATTATTAGAATTTTTATTAAAGTACCACAATGTATAGTATTATACTTGTATTATTGTCTATTATTTGATTATTCATATTGCTATTGAATAATATTATAATCATGGTCAAATAATTAAGGTTCAATAAGGTCTAATAAGTTTCAATCAGGTCTAATAAGGTCTAATAAGTTTCAATCAGGGTCAATAAGTTCCAATAAGGTCCAATAAGGTCAATCAGGTCCAATAAGTTGAATCAGGTCCAATCAGGTTTAATAAGTTCCAATAAGTTCAGTTCAGATAAGTTCCAATAAGTTCAGGTCCAATAAGTTGAATAGAACGCACCCTTAATCTGCACACTTTGAGATTTTACACTATTCACAAATTTCACTTTGACCATTATTTCTGATTTATACGCGGATGAAAATATAGTCATGTGTGATTCATCATAACATATATTTTATTAATATATAATTTTTATAATTTTTACAAATACAAAACTAAAGATATATGTCCTCAAAATTTTGCATTAACATACGTGAAAAGTGTAAGTGTGTAGATTAATTAAAATGAAACAGAAGAAGTATATAACCCTCAAAATTCAAGAACTAAAAGTAATACTTCCACATGAAATCATGAACTATGCATTTCATACCTTGAGTTGTTTACATACATAGCTAAAAAAGAGACAAGAATTAAATTAAACCTAGCTAGTTCACTAATAACAAAAAAAAAAAAGATATACTATAAGCTAGACATACATAAATTATACTCTAATATTATGATCATCCTTGTTATGATAGTCCCAATATCAAAATCGTTTCTATTTCAGAAACTCCAACTGATTTTTGTGCTTAATTCATACCTTGCAATAATGTTGCATACAATCTTTTCCTTATTGATTCGATTCGATTTCGTTATCTTGTTCAATCTCAGAAGCTGGTTCATCTTCTTCGTCGAAGCAATCGATCCCATAAGGTGCATGACCGTGCCCAAATGACTTAATATGGTCCTTAAGAGATCTTTTGTGCTTAAAATCTGAACCACAAGTGCAATACCATAACTTACCACAATTTTTTTCATGTGTCCTCCAATCACCTCTTACAGCAAAAGGTTTACCACATTTCCTACATGCAAAAGGTTTAATTCCATGCTTTCTTTTGTAATGGGTCTGGAGGGTCCGGAAGTCCTTTAAGGGTTTCGCCCGTGGGTGGTCGATGTTGTTTCGACAACCTGGTGCACAACAGTAGCATGGAAGCCTTAGCATGGCTGTTGGTTGTGTGCCTCTTAGGGATTCTGGACCTTTCCTGTATTGTGATCCATGCCCCCACATATGCATCTGAAGAAAACAAATTTTAATATTTAGAGGATACGAATACTCTGTCCGTCTAAAACAACTATTAGTAATACGTAATTTGAAGTAATAAATGTGGATGCCAGCTAGATTAGCTGGTAACGTACATTTTATGTATGGTACTGAAGACTCGAGATTGAACCTCGTGTATCACTATCCAATATGGCTTAGCTTAAAGCTTATGCATAGTGCATATGGCTTGTTAAAAGAAAGTTATCATTACTTATCTACACTAGAGAGTAAAATTTTGGTTAGATGATGTTTCAATTCATGTATACTACTACATTGACTAAAATATATAGGGCCAATGAAAAAATATGACTCTTTGAACAAATTTTGAAGGTGCTAAAATTTTGGTCAACAGGTTACTTCATAGGGGGCAAGCTTTTAATTTGCTCGAAAATAAGAGGATCTCTTAGAAATTAATTCTGATGGCATTTAATGTGGTGTGTATGTTTTCAGTCTCCAAGGAAGCCTATTAGATACCTAGTTTCATTACAAGATATTAATTGAAGCTAAATGTTGTTCCAAAATCTAAATACATAGTACCATACCACTCCAAAACTCGATATGTTTTATGTTAAAAAAGTAGATTTAAATTGAAAACATGAATCTAATCCCATGCATGACTGCATGAACTTTTCATGCATGTTTGATCTCTAAAAACTTTAATTTATTCACCATGCATGCATGTTTTCATATCTAAATGCAAACCTAGACTAATTTTACCTACATTTGAAGCAACAAAGTATAGAAGGGTTATATTACTCCATGAGTCTATTAGTATATTACCTAGAATTATAATGGTTTATGATTGTTTTTGATATCTCGCTATCTAAAATAAAAATCTAAAAGATATAATTATTATTGTAAATTTCCTTTCATAATATTTTTTTTATGTGCTGTTATATATATATATATATATATAATATATATATATATATATATATATATATTATATATATATATATATATATATAATATATATATATATATATATATATATATATATATATATATATATATATATTATATATATATATATATATATATATATTAGTCAGAAAGATAGAAACTAAGGAGGAACTTAATTAACAGACCATCTTATATGTGCTGTTATATATAATAATGTGACAAATATTCCGGAGCATTGAAGGTTTGAAGTTATCTCTTTCATTTTTCTAATAGGAACATGATAAGTGATTAAAAGAAGAAAGTACAAGGAATAAATGTTAGATAAAATTCAAGTACTCTAGCTAGGCCAATTGAGGAAGGGAGAAGTACTGAAAAATAATTAACGAGCACAATTAGTTCTGTTACCCTAGTTAATAAGGACCATCCCCTATATGCTATATATGTACGTGTGATGTTCTATGTTGTCATAAATTGTGTTTAAGGGACCACATTTTGTTGTCTGTTAGCTCTCAAGTAATTTCTAAAACTTGTCAATAATTTGCATTTTAAATAAAAAGTTCTTGATACTATTCTTAATACTAGATAATGTATCCTACAAATCACTAATCAAAACCCGAGTTAATAAGAATAACAATCATTCTACATTAGATGTTAAATCAAGTTAATTTTATTGCAACTTGAATACTATTTCTAGAAATTTTAATTAGTCGGCAAAACATAAAAAAGAACACTATTGTTGCGAAAAGTTATTATCAAATCAAACAGTCCATGGCTAAAATCAATTCTAATGACAAGAAACAATCTTATGTAGTATGAAGACTTTCATAATCCGAACAAATTCAAGTTTTAGAGGTTTTTTCTATTTATGACGAGTAACTAATAATTATAATCTTCATTAGCAACGAAAAATACTAAACATTATATTGTCATAAATCTAAACGAAAAATAGAAAACACAACGAGTTTCACATCTTATGACATCTATTCCTTCCGTCCAAAAATATAGTTACCATTTTCCTTTTTCACTAAATATGAAAATGAAAACTGTATTTTTGAACACCCAAAATAAAAACAAAAACTATATATTTTAGAACGGAAGGAGTATAAAATAACATACGCGTAAACTCATATTCCAAAATTTACATATCAATCAATCAAATAGTCCATTCTCCTAACCAAATAGGCCAAAAAGAAATTTGATTTAGTTATATTGCACACATGTCAATGACTATGAGACACAACACAAACTTCAAGGATTCAATAGAGGAAAAGGAAGAACATAAAACCAAAAAAAGAAAAATAAAAAAGGTGCATATTACCCACCTTGTCTCGTTCAATCAACATAAAGGAGAGAGACAGAGAGAAAGTGAGAGAGAGAAAGAAAGAAAGAGAAGATACAGTACAGTCGGACTACAGAAATTAAGCTACAGGAATAGTAAGATCATTTGTTTTCTAATCCCCATATAATCATACATCAATCTTACAATTTTTTAAGTAGGTGATATAAATAAAAATTGTAGTAATAGAAATATTTATTTAATTAAAACAAAAAGAATTAAAAAATGTGAAAATAAGAATGAAGTAAAAGGAAATTTTGTAATTTAAAAGAACAAGAAACCCTAATTGAGGACCTATTAACCTAATAAGTAAAGACTTCAAGATTGTGAAAAAGTACAAGTCAAAATGTAATTGAAATTTCAATTTATGAAGAATAATTATTGAGAAAAAAAAAGTTACTAACTTTGGATTTGAGATACACTCTAGAAAATTTGTTTTATCCGTATGAGTTATGAAAACAGTACAAAATACAAAGAAGGATAGACGAATTCGAACCTATGACCTATAGTTCACAGTATCTCGATTACTCTGGAAAGTTATTAAAAAACATTGGATTACAATTTTTTTGGTGGGTTGAATAAAGTGAGTTTGAAATCAAGTAACAAAAAAAGGAAGAAAATTGTAGCTCCAAAGCATATGAAAAGAGTAAAAGATTAAGTAGGGTATGAAATGAGATTCATTTTTTCTTCTCCTTTTCCTTTTTACCCAAGAAAACTGAAAAGGCAAAAATAACAACTACAACGACAACCACCATGGTTTTACCGCCACCGCCACCAAGTCTTATAAGGTTGAGATGTACGCAATCTTATCTCTAACCGACATAAAATACATGAATAAGGAAAAATCTTGACAAGTTGCGAGGAATAGAGGAGATCCCAACTTGTCAAAGGCGAAAATCGATCCCAGGACATACATCCTGGAATCGAGAGAGGTAAGTACTAACCACTCGACTATCACCTCAAATCAATCTTACCCTTAGACAAATTAAAAAAAAGAACCATTAGATAGTTAAACAAAGAGAGAGATTAAAAAGATGAACTTAATTTACCTGCATGTTGTTGTATCTATTGAAGGTTCTGAAGCAAAGAGGGCAAGAAAACTGAGTAGGACCAATCAAAATCTGAGCAGGAGTAGGGATCCAGTACTGCCCTTTATTAACTGTACCTATAGAGTTACAATAACCACCAATTAATGATGAATTATTATTATTATTATTATAACTTGAAGCTACTGTAACTTCTTCTGATCTGCTACTATCTTCATTATTCATCATCATCATCATCATCATGTTATTGTTCATGCACTTCTTGTTGTTGTTACTATGATTGTTGTTCATCATGTGATGATGATCTGAAGTAGTAGAAGAAGAAGACAAAGAAGCTGAGATCAGATCAGCTGCACTACAACTTGGAAGCCCTAAATGAAGAGCTACAGTTACACCCCCATCATCATCATCATCATCATCAATATCATCATGGAGATCATGAACATGATTATCATGTTCATCATCATCATGGATGGATGATGAAGCAAGGATCTTATTATTATTATCAACTTCCATAGGAGCACTTGTAGAGGAAAACTCTTCAAACTGATCTTCATTATTGTTGCAATAATCATCTTCATTAAGATTAATATGATAATTATTGTTATTATTTCTAACTGGGCTAGAACTAAATAAAGGAAGAACTTCTCTAAGAGGAGGAGAAGGTGGTGATTTTGAAGAAATATTGAAATCTTGAGAAGTATTATTATTATTGATGAAAGTATTAGAGAAGAAGAAATTATAATCATAAGGATTATTATTATTATTATTATTATTGTTTGATAAAGTAGAGAAGTTATTATTATTAGTAGTAGGAAAAAAGTGATTAAAACTTGGGTAATTAGAGGAGTTGAGAAAACCAGTTGTTGCATAGTGATGATGATGATGATGATGATGATTAAAGTATGGATTATCAGACATGATGAAAGATATAGATAGTAAATTTAGAGAGATAAAGTTGAAAGTAGAGAGAGAAAGAAAAAGGAAAGTTTTTTCTTTTTTAGAAAAGGTAGGAAAAGTAGAAGGGAGGGAGCATAATATCACCAAATTGAAAGAGAAAGAGAGAGAATTGGTGGAGATGCAAAGGAGGAAGATGATGATGTTGAAGGTAGGTTAAACAAAAAACTATGTGGGACTATTTATATAAAAGAACAAAAAAAAGGGTGGAAAAATAAAGTTATACTTATTGAGTAAAAAAAGTGAGACAAGATATCACTTGTGACTAGTGACTAAACTATTTTGCAAAAGAATTTGTGCAAATATAAGAATTTATTTGAATTTTTATTTTATTTTTATTATCATAATTAATTTATTTTTTAAACCTAAGACATTTAAGATTGAATATATGGTATGTAGAATAAGTTAAGCATATAAAGCCAAAGACAAGTTCAGAAAATTATGGTTGGAGGTTGTCCCCCTTTGATCTTCTACTATTTCCCACAAGCTAAGCTAATGTTTAGCATAATATAAACACTACGTCAAATTAAAAGAATATAGGAGATGAGACAAATTAATCACCTCTATTTATTTTTATGGTAAATAATTACATTTTGAGAAAAGAAATTTATGTTGAGAATATTGACATCTAAATATGCACGTTTGATTGTTAATATCTTGAAATGTGCGGAGTAAGTAATTATTTTTGAAAAAAACTATTAAAACAAATCTTCAAAAAATTTCACATAATAATGTGTCGAGTTCATATAAGAATTTGCAATTAAAAAATTCTAATAGTTATTATGAAATATAATCTTTAAAAAGAAATAGAGTAGAATAATAGCGATTAATTTTTATAATTTATTCAATAAAAAAAACTCATATATCAGGCGAGGTTATATAAATATCTCATCACGAACTCAAATATATGCATCTCTTAATTAGGGTTGTATATAAGCTTTATAACACGCTTCCTAGAATAATATTGATTTAGGAATTGATAACAAAAATACGCATTAAATAATATAATTAATGCTTATTCATTCTTTAATACTACTATTTTTATCTTTTTATAAATAATCCTTCAGGATTCCGTATATCATCATTTTCCTTATATAACGAATCTGATTATTTATTTATTTACAGTAACAAAAATACGGAAAAAACAATAATGTGTAGAAGGGAAGCTACTCTTAATATCTTAATAAAAGTTTATAAAACCCTAAAATATGATCAGCCATTATTAATTGATTTACCAAGGAAGATACTAAGGTTATTAATTTATTACTCCAATTCATTTGTAAAAAGAAAGAGAAAGAGTAAAGACAGTAAAAAAATAATAAGTGAAATCCTAGGGGAAACAAATTGGGGTGCAATGTTGCCCAGCAATTGCTTCGGTGGGTGAGTCACTGGTCGGCTCAGAGTTTGTGAGATTACAACAACAACAAAAAAAAAAAACTTACTCTCACTCTTAACTCTCACTCTTTTGTTTAGAGAGAGAAAGAGATTGTCTTCTGTCCCTACAAACTATAGTATATACACTGATCTTCTCTGTTCATACTCTCTCTGTTACATTCACATCAACTAACTGTTCACAGTTTCACACTTCCACAAATAAGTAGGTGGCAGACCTTATGACTTTGGAGTATTATCAAATAAAACCCACTGGATGATCATCACATTCATCAGATACAAAAACAAAAGGCTACAGCTTTAGCTAATGTTGTTTTCGACTTATTTTCAATTCAGTTCAGTTTAGATTTTCCGAAATTTAGGGGAGAAGCAAGATTAGGTTTAGGTGGAGGTTTCTATTATTATATTATGAAGGCTCACTTTACTAGAATTCCTAATTTTCATATATTTGGATCTCTTATATATTATAGGTATGATCGGGCTAGCAAGCGTCATGGTTCTCTTAGGCCCATTAATAGCCTCGCCCTTGCCAAAATCAAAAGAACGGGGTCTAAATTACTCGTAACGTTTTTCTTTGTACAAAGATTAAAGAGAGGAGAAAGATAGATAAAGAGAGATAAAAAAACTAACTCTGAGCCCTACAAGAGAAAGAGATTATATAATACATTGTCAAAATAGAAACGTTGTGAATAATAGAGGATTGGCAAAAATGAAAAACCTTGCGAGTTAAAAAATGGAGGAAATATTAACATATAATTCCTCCTTGCAGCAATTGAGTTTCACACTTTAATTACTTTTTTTAGTAACAATTCTAAAATTTGATATTTTGAAAATATATATCATACTATATATTGAGATGAATCTAACAACACCTCATATGATTGTATTTACGTAAAAATCACAATAAATAGTTAAAAGGATGGTGGGTGAATAGTGTAAAAATTTCATTATTGCAAGTGATTAACAAGTCATTCAGATTGAATCAAACAGCTAAGAATTTTAGTTATCCAAGTAATGAATAAAATTTTCGATATGTTTTTAAACCGGGCTCTAGCCGAGTCTATTACTAAGTACATATACATCAATAGCCAAATTAATATTTATTGTAATAGTTTATTACTTTAGAATACTTGAAATGAATAACCAAAAACTAAGGGCCCGTTCGAATTCATTTTTTGTTTTCAGGTTTCAGGTTTCAGGTTTTTTAAACACTAAAAATCATAAACAGAAAACTAGAAAAAGTGTTTTTCACTTTTTAGTTGTCAGTTTTCAAAATCATCATGTTCGCAATAAATTTGACTAATTTTTTATTCATTATAGGACACATATCATATAACTTTAAAAATCAAAAAGTCAAAAAAACAGAAAACTACAATAATATCGAACGGACCGTAAATGATCTGTTTCTATTTTTCTAAGTATAATTCAAACATGAGTGGATCGAACAGGTAATTCAGTTTGGTTAACTACTTAGTACTTAGTTGTTTGATGATACACTAAAGATGCACAGATAGGCATATAGCTATATATACATGATATATAGCATCATATTTATAGCATGTAATATTACTACAACATAACCTTGTTGTATCATCAATCAACAGTTATAGCATAAGTAACTGTAAATCTGTAATCATTAAAATTACTGCAACACTTTACTCTGACCATTTGGTTATAATTACATTTAAGGTTGATCCGTCAAGTTTGATTGACAAGGTTACAATTTTTTGACATGTTACAATTCAACTGTTTGATATTTATGATAAAAGTACTTATATTGCTGCGTGCTTTCTCGATCATTTCTTCTTTAATAAGCTCTTTTGGAGCCTACTACTGTATATTTTCTGCTCATTCTTTAAATGCCAACGAATTCCACCATTTACTTGTTTTCTATCCTACTGATTTCACTCATCTAAACTAATACGAGTAAAACTTTTTTCATGAATATTATATGAAACTTATGTTTTTATAAATATGTCCAAATAAATTGAATAGAATATCACCTAAAATTTTTTTGGGTGCTAATTAATTTACCCCCATATAACATGAATACATGATAGTACATGAGTAACAGTTATGGAAGGGAGAGGTGATAGCTCACTGGAGTATCACCTCGAATTTCAAGGTATTGCACACAAGGGTGGAACATCACTGGGATCGGCGGGAGCTGCAGTCCCGACCAAATTTTGAATTTTCCTAAAAATTAAGGTTGAAAATGTAAATTTTTTTTTTAAGAAAATAGCTTAATTTTTATATTTTGCCCCCTCTAAAAATACAAATTATATTTTTGGCCCCTTCAAAATATTTTTCTGGCTCCGCCGCTGATTGCACTGGGTTCGAATCCTTTATCCAAATAATATATTGGGGAATTACTTCTGGACTGTTTAGCCTTGTACTCCGTCTCTGATCTAATATGTCCTGCATGTCCTGCATGCTAGTAGCCTAGCAGAAGTTGATCTTCAAACCAATTATGTTACTTAATAAAAAAAAAAGTAAGTCATGGGATAAATTGTCCAATAATACAACAAAAGACAAAGAAATATTAATGAACTATCACATGTAAAATTGGTGAAAAGACTATGGGTCCCAATATGTTTTCATCTAGCATCTAGGGTTTTGTTGATTCCTCTAGAACTCAATGCAGCAGATATAATGTGCTTGAGAGTGTTATTTTTGGACTATGATGATTAACATGGATAATACTTACTTGAATTGTTTTGAGTTTGTGAGATATTTTCTCATATTTGATAATCCCTTCTGAACATGTTATTCGAACTATTATTTATTTAGTAATGACCATACCTTTTGTGTAAAACTTTTTGAAACATTCAACCAACACTTGATATTGTCATTTATTTTGACCAAAAAATATATTGCCAATTGAAAATTTTAAAATTTATTTTGTTTGTTAAAAATGTTATGGGATCACTAATGAGCCCATAATTAGTACTCAGTGCATGCTGTTGGAAACAAGTGTATAATTGTTATGCTATTTGTTTTCTTTGATCAAAATATATATATAATTAGGAGTATGATTTGACAATTTTTATGTAACTATATATTAATTCCAATATTGTTATTAGAATCATATTACTGATAAATATTTCACGAGAATTAATTAGGTAAGTAGAATCTAAGAAGTATAGTAAAGATTTTTGTTTATTTAAGTAAATATTGTATGGGAAAAGATGATTTTAGGAGAAAGAATGAAGAATAATTGGTGAAAGAGCATTAATTGTAACATTTAGGTTGAATATACAAAGCAAAAAACTAATTTCAAGAAGCAAATTACGGAAAAATGTAGACTTAAATATAGAAACAATCGGGAGAGAAACTAGAACCACTCGACTATCTCTCACTCACGCCATCATTTATGTTAACTGATGAAGGAAATACAAAATCAATATGGTAAATTCCTTCACGTACACACACTTTGTAGGTCATATTGACTGTAAGATCTTGACCTTTTATATCACTTTCACCATCGTACAAAAGTTCCTTTGCACCTTGCATTGTAATAAATATAATTAACGAATTATGAAATATAAGAAAAGACATATATATAATCAAGATATACTTCTACTATATACTTCACTTCATGAAAGTGAAAGAGAAGTAAAAAGAGAGGCAGAAAAGGTGATGAAGTGTACAAGTCATACAGCTGTACGTTATGGTTATAAGAAAACCTTATGCAATAGTTATGATGTTCAGACTGATAAAAGGAGAGAAAACAAGTTAAGTTTATATAAGGTGGTGAATTTTTAACAGAAGGAAATAAAGTACATAGTAAACCAATTAATACAGTTATACAGGAACGAAACATCTTTTACTGCGGTTCCACCACCATCTATATGTTCATATGTGCTCGTTAGTTCTACCTCTAAACATAACATGATGGTACTTATGACTTATGTAGCACAGTAACAACCATATCACTAACAGATGCTTAGATTAACTAGTAAGGGAGTTGTTCTAACTTAACCAGAGGTCTCGGGTTCGAGCTTTGGGAACACAGCAGAGTGTGTTGGGAGAGTTTTTCCCCCAATTGGGGACTGACCCAGCTCGAATCCGGATTAGTCGGATCCAAAAATGGATTTCGAAAACCGGGTATGGTTCAAAAAAAAACCATATCATCTTTGGAAATAAAAAATAATAATGTTATAGCGATAGCTAGCTGAAAACATGTTTCATGACGAGAGATTTTTGAGAGAAGTATTTCACTTATTTTTAGAACGGAGTAATTATGTTTTTGATAGAGCTTTATTACATAAAAAGGAAAGTCTTATGTTCCAAAATTTTGTATGCTTCCTTAACATGATATTGCATCATGCATGTACACTGTACAGTCTTCGTGACTTATATGGATCAAAAAATATATTTCATGCATCACCACTGTACCTTATCTCCTTATGTTTTTGGGAAGGGTCAAGGGGGTACTGTAGTATGTTTTGAACTTTTGTTGCTACAATCCATATTCCATGGTACCCATATCCTTTTTCTCTCCTTTTATCTCCTAGACAGAAAAAGGATAAGGTCGTACTGTAAAGAGTGAATAATTATTATTGTTTCAAATTGCAAATCAAATGGCAAGAAAAAAATTGTCAAATTATTGTATGAATTAGTTTTCATATTTAGTATTATCTTTGTTTCATGGTAAATTACATTTACTAGATAATCTTGTTTCGCGGTATACTAAAAAGAATAAGTAAACTAAAAATAATAGGCCGTCTTGACAATCATTACATTTCCATATATACCATATATGAAATTTCTCTTTTACTTTCCTTTTATACGGGACACTTTTTCCCGATCTATTTTTTTATATACAACTTTAATATTTGCTCTTTTTTGAAATAAATAAAACGCGTCTCTATTTTACGTGAGAGTTTTCTAAAGAAAACGGTTCATTATTTCAGTATGGAGGAGTATGAAGCCCATTATAAATAAAGAAATACAATACTTACGCCTCATTTGTTTTGGACTTATTTTCAGTTAGATTCAGTTTAATTTAATTTAGTTTAATTACTCTTTATATTTTAATTTCTCTTAATTTAGTTTCTCTCAATTTAAAAGAGCGAAACCTTTTTTTTCAATTAGATTCAGTTAGTTTAGTTCAGTTTAATTACTCTTTATATTTTAATTTCTCTTAATTTAGTTTCTCTCAATTTAAAAGAGTGAAACTTTATTTTTTTTTATTTTCAATTAGATTCAGTTTAGTTTAATTCAGTTTAATTACTCTTTAT
Organism: Beta vulgaris subsp. vulgaris; assembly: GCF_026745355.1. NCBI lineage: Eukaryota > Viridiplantae > Streptophyta > Magnoliopsida > Caryophyllales > Amaranthaceae > Beta > Beta vulgaris. The sequence continues at coordinate 64,579,176 of NC_079205.1, read as the reverse complement.
ATTTTAATTTCTCTTAATTTATTTTCTCTTAATTTAAAAGAGCGAAATCTTATTTATTTATTTTTTTTTCAATTAGATTCAGTTTAGTTTAGTTCAGTTTAATTACTATTTATATTTCAATTTCTCTTAATTCAGTTTCTCTTAGTACGAAAGAACGATACCTGATTCTTTTATTTTCAAATCTTATTAATAGTTTTTTACCCTATATACTTCCTCCGTTTCTTTTTACTCGCTACACTTTCCATTATAGGAAGTTTCACATTACTTGCTACACTTCTTTATTGGGCAATAAACTCTCTCTATCTCTCTCATCCCACATGGGTCCCTTTTCTTTTTACTCTCTACCTCTCCCTTCTCCAAAAATTGCCTAGGAGTCCGTGAAATGAGAAGTGTAGCGAGTAAAAAGAAACGGAGGAAGTATCATTATTCCTAATAATTTCAAAGTTCTTGATATATAGTAGGACCCACATAGAAGACCCTGCTGACCCCTCCTCAAAGTAGGCTTTATGTGAATGTTGAATGTGATGGGTCTATGACAGGAAAGATAGAGTAAGTAGGATAGCTAGACTGGTAGGGGCATGGAGACAATATGGATGATTGACATTCCTTATGCAATTAGAGCCAGAAGAACAATTGTACCCTCTTTCCCCTTTCTCTCACCCAACCCAAATCAATGGAGCTCTGTATTAAACTCTCTCCTATTCCTTTTTTATGTGTCATCTGATCATACCACCTGCAATTTTGTTTACACCATTTATTCAATGCCTAACTTCATTCATCTGTTTCATATTATTCGCTACACTTTTCAATTCACGGACTCCTAAACAATTTTCGGAGAAGAAAGAGGTAGCTAGAGATCGAGTAAAAACAAAAGAGATCTATGTGAGGAGGAGAGATAGAGAGAGTTTAATGCCCAAAAAGAAAATGTAGCAAGTAACGTGAAACTTCCCACAATGAAAAGTCTTGCGAGTATTATGAAACGGAGGAAATCCTGCATCGAAAAGAACGTAGGAAATATATACATTATTCTGTTTCTTTATACTTACTACAAACTAGATTGATACATAGCTTAGAAAAGATGGTCTATTTGTATCACGAATTAGATTATGCATGCGAAAGTATATCGTGTATGATAATTCTTTTGAATTCACATACAGATTAGAGTAATTAGAAGAATATACACTTTTGTTTAAGAGAATACATACTTTTATTACGTTCATTCATAAAAGAACATACTCTTTATAGAAGAAAAAATACATAGCGAAATAAGATATTGAGTATTAATTAATAAAGAACACAGGGAGTATATATGATAAAAATAATATTATCCAAAATCATATTGCATATTATGCTACCGGGTGAATATTATAAGAATTATGTTGGTGTATAGGTAATTATAACTTCCTTTAAAAGTTATTATATACTTCTTTCAATTTTTAGTTGCACATTTGTTTTTTCGCGTACTACAACTCGCTTCTTTAGACATTAATATTTATAGTTACATATGAGTAAAAAAAATTATAAAAAATTAATATTTGAATTTTCATACATATGTAGGTAAATCAATAAGATCTCAATTTACTATATATGCCTTTTTGTTACATAATTGTTCAAATTAAAACGTGTCAAAACTATTTAATAAATATTGTTCAAATGTCAAATGTTGCCACTAAAAAAAAAACCAAGAAAATGATTTGATGAAAGTATTGCAAGTATTATATATGAAAAATACATATATATGTATTGTTCTTGTTTTCATCTATTCATTAATTGGTTATTCTCTTTAATTAAATTAAACTGCCCCTTTCATGAATATCCTCCTCTCTCTTCATTCATTATGTTGGTCACCCTCATGCATGTGCATAGTTTAGTAGTCCCACATGTATTTATGCATCAACTAGGTACCAAATTAAGCAATATATGGGGTAATACCCCAAATGATTGCTTCAAAAAAACTGGGTCCGAGTATGTTATGTATGAACTTTTAAAATTTTAGAACTTTTGTATTTTTCTCTGAAAATATTCACTAATAAGACATGTATAATATATTTACAGATTTATTTGAAAAAAAATATTACGTAAAGAGTTGTTGCACCATTTTATCTTGATCTTTATCTTATTGTGTTTTTCCAATACATACTTTTTAACTTCTTGCATTTCAATTATTGAAGGACATTATCAGTAAGATAGTAAGGATATACATCAGTCTCAAATGGGTTACTCTTATTATAGTAAAAAGTTTAGATTTATTGACAATGTAGCCACAAGGTTTGGCTCCATTGTACCCCTTTATTGTCACTTTAGAAAATTTAGTTTTTAAGAACTTCGTACGAGTTTAAATAAGTTCGTATAAGGTTAGATAAAAGTTAAGAAGTTTGTTTTCGGCTTAATAAGTTTATATAATATTACTAATTTTGATTTCTTGCTAACATAAGTACTCCATAGAGAAGTCCTTCTAGAAAAAAAAAATTAGGTATATTCTCCTCAACTTAAAATATAAGTTTCAGGTTCAAAATAAAATTTAGATCAAGTTTTATTAAATGTAATACAACTTTAAAAATAAGTTTCAATAAATTAAAGGTCGATCAGGTCAAATAAGTTCAGATCTTCTTAGGTAAAGAGAACGCAATCTAAAGTTTATGGCTCAATTTTAACATATATCTCTACATGATGATACTATTATGTTCCTCAAACTAGTAATGATAGTATTATGACAAATCAGAAGTCTATGCACTTTGCATTTAAGTTATACTCCCTCCGTTATTCAAAGTTCTTTTTGCTTTTACTCTATTTCGTTATATTTTGTATAGATTTCTTTTTCTCTTTTAGCATCCTATGTCCCATCACATATTCACATGAGATCACTTTCTCCATTAAAATACATTTATATCTCTAAATAATTTTCTCTCTCTTATCCAAAACTAATAAAAAAAACTATTCTTCTACATTATTCTTAGTTTTTGTAACATATCAAGTGGAAAGAACTATGAAAAATAAACAGATTTGATTACTACCTCCATTTCTTAATATATACACGATTTAGCACTTAGTGATGTTTCATAATACACGCACCCATTCTCCTATTTAGTAAAGTTCCACAAGATAATGATACTAATAAATAATACTACCCCTTCATTTCGATCTTATGGGTAAGGCTCCTCACCCTTGATTTTCGTGCCCAAAAGAATAGTGTATATAATAAAAAATGAATATAGTATGATATTCTTAGATCCTGTTCTTTCAGACTTATTTTCAGTTTAATTTCTCTCTGCAATTTCAGTTGCTTTCAGTTCAATCCAAAAGAACAAGACTTTAATCTGATGACAATATAAATTTAAGCTATAGGGCATATATGGATATGGCATTAGAAGTAAGAATCAAGCTTATAAAATGGACGTTAAAGACCTAGTTGAAAGAAAAGAAACACATGCATGATGCATGTAATTATGATTTATGAAATAGAGAGTAAAAAGTTGGGAATTGAGGAAGAAGCTAACTAGGGCAACAAAGGATGCATGCATGATTTGATGGTTTATATTGTTTTTAAATTTTCAGCTCTTACTAATGAAATGCTATTTTTCTTGGTATTTGTATATTACTATGATCCTAGAGAAAATCAGAGTCACTTCCAACAAGATTATAATATCCCACGTTTCTAGGGAACTTAAGTTGTGCGTGCAAAAAAGCAAAATTGTCAAATAGAAAGCCTTTTCATGTCTCCTTTTTTGTCCCATCAACCATTCCTCAATAAACCCAACATATAAATTTCAATAAGTCAATGCTTAAAACTTTCAAACCGACCAATGAGAAACAAAATAAAATTGACAAAAGAAAATTAGTCTAACAAGTTAAGGAGGGGTTTACTTGTTTAGGATCCAAAAAACATTAATTTGGCCTAATCAATTAGAGTACTTCCTCCGTCTCAAAATATAGTTACCATTTTCTTTTTTTCACGGTAATTTATGCAATTAGAATCTAAGAGGGATAGTAAAGATTTTTTTTGTTTATTTAAATAAATATTGTATGGGAAAAAATGATTTTAAGAGAGAAAATGGAGAATAATTGGTGAAAGAACATTAATTTTAACATTTTGGTTTAATAAATAAAGGAAAAAACAAAATTCAAGAAGCAAATAAAGGATGGGACACGATTTTTCCAAGACAAATTACGGAAATATGTGAAACTAAATATGAAAATGGAAACTATATTTTGGGACACCCAAAATAGAAATGGAAATGGAAACTATATTTTGGGACGGGGGAGTATAACCTTAATGTTTTCAAATATATTTTATTTTACATTGTGATTATCAACTTTTTTTCTATCTTAACCAAAATTATGTTTTAATCTATATATAGTAAAGGAAATTAGCTAGACTTATTTGAAAAAAATAAATGTATTAATAGGTACGTTAGATCCGCGGGTAATCCCACCCATTTATCAGGACGGATCATGAACAAGTAGTTAAGCCCGCATAAAAAGGTTTGAACTAGGCATATTAAGCCCGTCGGACAAAAAATTAAGATTAAATTTGACCCACAACCCGCCCAAACTCGCAAATGATGACTTATAGACTGGAACATCAATCTCTTTAAACATACGGACTACATTAGTGAGGAAAACATTAATCAAATGGAGTATTTCCCTTAGACAAAGGAATTGCAAAAAAAAGATGAAATGAAATTGCCTTTGGGGGCAAGCTTTTGGGGAAGAAAACCCTGCTTGTTTTGGATAAGACATGTTGAGTATTTAATAAATTTGAGAGCAGCCAAAACAGATAGTTAGGTCCAGAAAAGATTAGGAAAAATATTTTGGGGATTTGCAAATTCCTAAATCAAGTGCCAATTTCAATAAATAAAGAAATAAGGGGAAACGGGGGGACATTAAATACCTCTATATTTGCAAGGTGTTCTAACCAATATATTAGACACATAGAACCATGTAAACACTTACACTATTGTTTCATTCTTTTGTTTATTAGTACTTGCTTGATCACCTAAAAAGGAATTCCTGTCCTTATTTGAGACAAAACACTCCTTTGAGTTTTTCAACTTTCAAATTAAGAGTACTATATATTGACTAATAATTTTAATTACTTATTTTTTGAAATTATGTTAACTTTCAATTCAAAAATGATTAAAAAAGTCAGTCTGATTTTAATATAAAAGTAGATTTGGTAACTAAATGGATTAAACTAGTCATCGAAAAAAATTAACTTAATCACTATTGGGTTGATTTTCTTTTTAATATTGAGCTTACTATTGTCTGATTTTAATTTAAAAATAGTCGGTCTCTTATAAGACAAACTCCTACTAATTAATTAAGGCATTTTTCACCAAATTAGTTATTGTTGTAGGTGTTAGTTATTATAATTGTTGTTATAAAAATTTCTTAATGATTAGTTTTGATAAATTAGTTGTTGAATTAGTAAAAGAACAAAAAATAACCTTGCTTTGCCTTTAAAAATCTATTACAAAAACTATTATTGCTACTTAAATGCTAATTTATCAGCTTACCAAAATACTACTACTTCAACTATTAAAAACTTCCTTGAAACAATTTACCAAAGATAGTTGTTTTCATCTTTACTAGCGTTATAACTTTATAAGTTCAACCTCTAAATGCAGCTTAAATCATAAATGTAGAAAAGAATTGAGAAATAGAAAGGTGATGGCTAAAAGGAAAACTAAAGCGAAATTTTTGAAAGACAAAGAAACTTTTTTTATATATTTTTAATAGTTTAAGATAAAGAGACTGTTTTTATTGTGTCATTTCATTGCAAAATAGTAAATTCTAGCCTCCCATAACATATATTGATATCTTTAAAATAGATTGTTATTAAAAGACTTTCAATTACATATTATCATTTCTAAGCAAGCAAAATAGTTACTCCTAGGCTCTCATAACATACTCATTTGACTTTATAAGTTTTTTTTTTCAAGTGCGCGACCGATATAATTGTATTAAACTTTTGAATAAGGTTTTATCACCCAACCTCTTCTTTTAGTTAATATTTACTATAATCACATATAACATTTGTTTTAATTACCGATCATTTTAAACAAAGACACATCGTAGGCAACATAATACGAAATAATCCATTATTAATATTTACTATAACGGAAATTACTTTCATATAATTGTTTTCAACAAAATAATCTTCCCTCCGTTCCAAAATATAGTTCCCGTTTCCATTTTGGGTGTCCCAAAATATAGTTCCCATTTTCATATTTAGTTCCACATTTTTCCGTAATTTGTCTAGAAAAACCGTGTCCCATCACTTATTTGCTTCTTGAATTTTATTTTTTCTTTTGTTTATTCAACCAAAATAATGTTACAATTAATGCTCTTTCACTAATTATTTTCCATTCTCTCTCCTAAAATCATCTTTTCCCATACAATATTTATTTAAATAAACAAAAAATCTTTATTTTTTCTCTTAGATTCTACTTACATAAATTACCGTGAAAAAAGAAAAATGTGAACTATATTTTGAGACGGAGAGAGTATTTGATTATTCCATATATATATATATACACACACAAAACTCATTAACATCAACATCATTAACTTATTTCTTGACATTGTACACTATTAACAAGATAGTCCAATAAGGCAACAATCATATTATATATATATATAATATTATATATATATATATATATATATAATATATATATATATATATATATATATTATATATATATATATATTTAATTAATATATTATATATATATATATATGATGACAACAACCTTAATCAATAGTATGATTTCTTCTAATAAAAAACATATATAGTATGATTTCACAATGTAAAATAGTGATTAAAGATGAATTATGTTGAGTTCTCATTGTACATGAATTTCTCAGGGAAATGAAGGCCGCCAAACTAGACTAAGATGAAGGGTTGTCTTCCTCTAATCTCTCTACAATTTAATTTACTGAGTAATCAATAATTCAATGAAGCATGCATGAGGGAATCCTGCATGTGTTGGTGTTGCTTCTGCATTTTCTCGAATTTCAAGGTAACACGAATGTTGATTTCTTTAAGCCTTGACTGTATGTCCTATCTTTATTCTAATTGCCTTGTTCTTTATCAAATCTGATTTACATGTCGACCACTTATTTTATTTGGATTTTATATTTAACTAACATTTTGTCCATCTGATTAAAAATCGATCTACACATATGTAAACTTCATCCATCATTGCTTACTTAAATGGGTTGACCTAACCTAACCCGTTTAATTAAACGAGTTGGATCAGGCTGAAATTTTTCGACCTGATTTTAACCTGTTTAACCCATTTATGGAAATCACCTAAAAAACAAAGTTAATTCACATCTAAAAGAATTGGACTAGTTCATATAGAAAGTTAAAAAGTAAAAAAAAAAAAAAAAAAAAAACCTAACTCATTACCGTTAATGTTGAACAATTGATTATGGAGTTGTAATGGTGCTGATTTTGAACAATAGTTGGGTTGGGTTGATTTTGTTGATTTTGAACAATATCTAGCATATGATTATGCATGTAATGGCTTGATGCTAAGTCGTTGCCTAGTGTTGCTTTGTAACATAATTTTTGTTGTTTTACTTTTTCTTCTAGAAAAAACACGAAAAAATTAAACAAATCGACCTATTTATCATAAAGTTGGGTTGGGTTGTAATTCTCAACCCGTTTAAGTTAACAAGTAGGGTTGAGTCAAGGAGTTCTCAACTCGTTAACCCGCCAACCAACCTTGATATTGACCTAACCTAGCCCATTGCCAACCCTATGTACAGTTAAGAAGTGAATTGTGTTGGCAATATTGATATCCACGGACGACGGTACATCTGATGGCTACTTTATTTTGCATATATAGGGCCTGTTCAAAAGTAGTTGTTGGCTGTAAACTTTTTAGCTTTCAGTTGTGAGCTAGCTTATATTGAGGGGTTTTGATATATGTAACCTTTATGGTTACAATAAACATAAATACATGACATAAAATCGTATTATATGATGAACTTATTACACAGCCACACATCAATTGCTTATTTATTACTTATTATTTCCATTTTGAATTTTTTATATGCAACCCTAAAAGTTGTATGTATTATATACTCCATTTATTTTTGTTAAGAAATTAGAGTTTGGTGTGAGATACAACATATATAGATGATGTAATCATATACTCTATTTCTTACGATACAACAAAATACTTCATGTTATGAAGGGAAATATATTTTGACCGAAATGAGTTTATACTAATCATTTTATAATTAAAATAGATCAATAAAAATGTCAATGATCAAAATTGCAAATTCACAAAGTATTAAGAAACAAAGAAAATATATTATATCAAATTAGCTCGTTTCGTATATGAAAATGAGTAAAGGTTGAGACAACCTAAACTGAATATAAGCAAAGTAATTGAAGATAACAAATGCTACATTATGATGTCACAAGAAAAAATCTTGAACATAGGAAATGCTACATTATGATGTATCGAGGAAAAATTACCTTCTTTTATAAGATTTTTTTTACAATTTTCTTATAATCAAGTGACGAGAAGGAAGAGTTAATGCAATATTATAAGATAAGGTATTGTGTCAGACCGTCCGACCATAATCTTTGGTCGGACGACTTTTAGTTGGTTTCAATTTTTTTCAGTTGGTTTCATTTTTTGTTCAGTTGGTTTTAAATTTTTTTCAGTTGGATGTCTCTAAGTTCAGTTATTTATCTTATTGTTTCATTTACGTGTTTTATTCTAACTGAAAATAAAACTTAAGTAAATGAAATAAAATAAGTTCTAAATGAAAGTAAGTTACCTCTAAATGAAAGTAAGTTACCTCTAAATGAAAGTAACTTACCTCTAGATGAAAGTAACTTACCTCTAAATGAAAAAGAACCCCTCAAATGTAACTCTTCTGATTTGACATCAAACTCTTCTAAGAGCATCACCAATGGCTTGGTTGGTCTTGGTTGGTCTTGGAGCTTTTTTCTTTCTCTCTCCTTTCCTCCTTCTTACACCTCACATCCCACTAAAACTCCAACCAACTCATCTTTTTTTTGTCACAATGGCTTGGTTGGTCTTACTTGGTTTTTCTATTTCTCTTTCTTACTTTTACCAAACCCCACCCTATACTCTCTCTCCTACTTTTACCAAACCCCACCATATTCAATGTTTAATTTTTTTATATGAAATAGATGATTTAAATTAATAAAAGCTTATTGATTACGTTAAATTAATTACGAGCTAATTAGCTTACGTTAAATAATTACAGCTAATTAGCTTACGTTAAATTAATTACGATAATTAAATTACGTTACAAGTTAATTAGCTTACGTTAAATTAAATTAGCGTTAACTTGAGATTATAGTAAATATGTGTTAATTAGCTTACTTTAAATTAAATTACGTTAACTTGACATTATAAATTTAAAAAAACGAACACATTACATAAGATAGATAATTAAAAAAACACACATACATGAAATCTGATACATAAACATAGATAATTTAAACACAAATACATGATAGATTGATACATAAAGCTAAGATAGATAATTTAACAACACAAATACATGAAATTTGAAATTAACTTAAACCATAATTAATTAAATAAAGTTAGTTAATCAACTTGACGATTAGGCCCAAACTTACGCCATATGTGTTCAACCAAGTTATTTTTTAGTGAGATGTGAGTTTCCGCATCTCGCATCTCAGATCTTCTCTCCATGTATGCACCTAAATTTCGCGCATCGAGTCTTCCGTTGTGCACAACGAATGAGTCTTCTCCGACTTGGTTAGATGACCCCCGTTATTTTGAGTTTGAAGCTGATCATATTCGTTTGGATCTCGGTAATTTTGATAAGTATCACGCTCATCTTCAACAATCATATTGTGCATGATGATACATGCCATGATTATTTTCCACAATATGTCTTTATCCACGCGAGAGCGGGTTTACGAATGATTGCAAATCTAGCTTGCAATACTCCAAATGCACGCTCTACATCTTTTCTAACAGCTTCTTGATGTTGTGTGAATAGTCTTTGTTTGGGGGTTTGGGGGAGCTTTATTGCGGGGATGAATGTTGACCATTCGGGTAGATGCCATCAGTAAGATAGTAACCCATGTTATAAGTTGTCCCGTTCACCGAGAAGTTGACCTCTGGGGCTCTTCCTTGTAGGACATCATCAAAGACGGGAGACCTCTGCAATACGTTTATATCATTGCATGAACCCGGGGTGCCAAAAAAAGCATGCCATATCCATAAGTCACTTGAAGCAACCGCTTCTAAGATTATGGTTGCTGTTTTGCTTCTTCCTTGATACATTCCTTTCCAGCCCCGAGGACAATTCTTCCAGTTCCAGTGCATGCAATCGATGCTTCCCATCATGCCTGGGAAGCCACGACGCTCGCCTTCATGTAGGAGACGCTCAATGTCATTTGCATTTGCCTTCCTCAAGTATTCATCTCCAAATCTAGCAACAACCGCTTCGACAAAATGAAGAAGGCACTCTCTAGCGGTACTTGAAGCAATTTTCAGGTACTCGTCAACAGCATCAGATGATGAACCATATGCCAACATCCTGATAGCCGCTGTGCATTTTTGTAGTTTAGATGCACCCATCCTTCCAGTAGCATCTGGTTTTTGCACAAAGAATTTAGCATCTTGAATTGTTACACCTTCGACAATACGAAGGAAAACATGCCTATGCATACGAAACCTACGACGAAAAATATTCTCGGGGTATAGAGGTTCGTTGCTGAAATAATCATGAAACAATCTTTCATGAGCTTCCTCACGTTCCCTACGCACAAAATTTCTAGTGCGGGGTACAATTTCTTCTTCATTTTGTTGCTCAGCATCAACGGACTGACTCCATTCTATGTAATCTTGAACCATGTAATTAAAAAACTCAGAACCTGAACTAGAAGAACTTGAATCATAGTTCATTTTGGAGATATGTTGATTGAAGAGGTGCTTTCCATAATATAAAAATTGAGAGGAAAAGTGAATGGAGTTGTGATTTTATTCTTGAAGTTATGCCCTATTATATAGGAAAAATCCATCATATGTACATAACAGTAATTCATTTACAGATTAGACATATCAATGCAATGTAGGAGCAGACAATTCAATGCAATGTAGGAGTAGACAATTCAATGCGACTATGCATCATACTATTCAAGTCAGGTGAGTTGACAATTCAATGCAGTACTATTTGTGAGTGATTAGACAATTCAATGCAATAATAATAACAATAATCATATATTTATATAATAAAATAATAATAATAATAATAATAATAATAATAATAATAATAATAATATGTATAAATACTATATACTATATATACTACTACTACTACTAATACTACTAATAATACTAATACTAATACTAATACTAAATACTAATAACTAATATAATAATAATAATAATAATAATAATAAATAATAATAATAATAATAAAATAAAATAATATAATATAATACTAATAATATAATACTAATATAAACTAATATAATAATAATAATTATATACGATAATGATAATGATAATGAATATTCATAATCAAAAGTTACGACACATACATATTCATAATTAAAAATTACGATACAACTAAATTGCAAACTAAAACAATTAAAAACATGAACACTAACTAAACATATTTGTCCTTAAATTGTAGCTTAAGTTTTTCATACATCTCTCTCTCATCCGGATCAAGGGAAGACTTAGCCATTAATATATTCCAAATTTTGAACTTTCTATCTTCCTCTTTCGTTGATTCTCTCAAGGCATCACGCTCCTTTTGATACTCAAGTAAGTCCTCTCCCACACGAATCCTCCTCGTAAATTCCGAAGAGGATGGAGATGGAGATGTAGAACTGGATATTGGGCTTTTCTCCTACTCTTGACTTTCTTGACGCCGTCAGGACGTATTGAGCTCACACCTTCATCTGGACCAGACCGTTTTGAGCTTCCGCCGCTCATTTGGGTGCCATCTGTCCATTTGTCGTAGTGTTTAGAACATTCCATGCATGCTCCAATGTAAATCGGGGCCCATGGACTTCTATCCACATCTCACGGGCTTCAGTCAGGACGTCTTCAACATTGCAGCCGGACCCTTCTTCCTTTTCGCCTCGGTATATATCCCGACCCATGCATTCACATCTCCGTTGATTTTTTTCCAACGACTAGTGATAGCTTTGAATGTCCTTGGGCGTAAAGTTGGATTGAGTCGTCGTGACTCTTCAACCTTCTGAAATACCGAACCCCAAAAACCGTCACCATTTTGGTCGGTTCCCTTTAACACATCTCCTCCGCACTCTAGATATGCCGAAATTAGTGCATGATCTTCATCTACACTCCATTGAAACTTTGATGTTGTGGCTTTTTTTGAAGTAGGGGTGTTTTCATTTTCTGTGATTGGATTTAACTACATCGTCGTTTTCGTTAGGTTGTTCATGTTGTTGTGAAATATGTTGGGATATAGGAAAAGATGGTTGAACTTGTTGTTGGGTAGATGATTAGAACTTTGTGGAGATTGTTGTGTAGCTTGTTGAGAATTTTGGTAATTCGATTGGCTTTGGAAAAACATAAACATTCTTTGAAATTCTGGATTTTGTAGCACACTTGGATCGAATTGGAAATTATTTTGGGAATTTTGTGGGTGGTTTGGATTATTTTGGGAGTAATTAGGATTATTTAAATCCATAATATTGACTTCCTTTAAGTAATATTAGGTAGAGAGCTAATTAGATAAAAAATATATTTGGAAGAGGTGTGGTAAAATATATGAAATTTGGGCTCAATTTATAGATAAAAATATTTTATAGCCGTTATTGTAATTTTTTTTTTTTAATTTTAATGTCATTTTTTTTTTTTGACCGTTACAATATTTGTAACGTTACAAATTACTGTTGCTTGGGTTAAGCAAATTGCAATTTGTAACGTTACACTAGCTGGCAGCACTATGCATCAAAAAGAAAAGCTTGCTGGCGACACTTGGCAGAAAACATAAAAGTTGGCGACACTTGGCAGCAACTGATTTGCTGCTCAGTGGCATCTGACGCGCGTCAGAGCCACTGACAGCTCATCAGTCACTTTGCCCCACACGCCAGATGAAACGCTACACTTCCTTGCTTTCTTCCGCCTTTGCACCCTTCAACCCAGCGTTTCACGCTTTTTTTGGCCAGTTTACTTCGCCACGTGGCGGCTCGTTATTAGCTGGGTGCACGCCATCCGAGGAGCTGTTGGTCTGGAATTCTAGACCAACCAGCTCCAAGGACCAAGTGTCCCAATGGTTAGACTAATTAAGACTAGTTTTACTTTTTGTTAGACCAAGTAAAACTAAGCCATTGCTCATGCTCTAAGTTACACTCAACTATAATCTCATCTTTCCCTTACGAGACGTACGATTATGCAATGAAAGTGGTAGATCAAGACAGAGGCGAAAGTTATTCGGATAAAATCCAAAATCCAATCCAATCCAATCCGAATTAGTAATTCAGATCGGATTCGAAATGTGTTCGGATTGGATTCGGATTAAAAAATTTTGAAAATTTGGATTTTCGGATCGGATTGGATTGAGGTAATTGGATCCAAAAATCCAATATAACCAAATAGTAATATGCCTTGTATTATGCATCTTGATTGGGCTTAAGTGCTTAACTATTTTTTTTTCTAAAAAGAAGCATAGTCCATAGCCTAGTAGGGGTAGCACTTCCACCCTTCTCCTAGAACCCTAACAACACTTAATTCCTCATTTCCTAAATCTACTAGGCTGTCGTTGTGCTTGATTTATTTCATCGAGAAACTAGAGTTTTAAAAAAATCGGATTTTCGGATCGGATCCAATTTAAAGTATGAAAATTCAAATTGGATTGGATCGGATTCAAACTCTAATTGGTTTGGATTCGGATCGGAAAATTAAAATCCAAATTTTGTTCGGATCGGATTGGATTAGGCTCTAATCCAAACCGTACACCGAACTTTCACCCCTAGATCAAGAGGCCTTGGCTTTGAAGAATAAGACGCAAAGGACAGAGGTTGAGAAGAAGATTCTTAAGTTGCTTGATCACCCTTTCTTGCCTACCTTGTAGGCTCACTTTAATGCTTCTCATTTCTCTTGCATTGTTATGGAATATTGCTCTACTGGTGACTCGCATTCACTCCGTCATAAATCTTGAATTTCAGTCAACAATTTACCCTTGAATTCATACAATAATTTTGTGTTCTAGATTTGAGGAGAGAAAAAATGAGAATTGAAAATGAAGGAGAAGATGTTCAGCTCCACCGAAACATCTTGTGTTTGCTTTTGAAAAAAGTTTCAGATTTGGGCTCAACCCGTCTGACAATAAGTATTGGTCAGACGGTCTAACCCAATACTTTTACTTATTATAAACCATGTTAAATATATTTAATTTATCAAAGTTGAACAATGTACAATTATTGATCAATTGTCTAACGCGATACCCTGGTCAATGCTCATAATTTGTTTAACTTTTTTTGTCAAAAAAAGTTGATAATAAATGCTCATAATTTGTTCCAAATAAGTTAACTAATGTAGACATATTTTAGAAAAATTAACAATGTATACGATTGATTTCAGAGAAAGAAAGCATTTCTTGGTGTATAAACGAAATTTGATTTCAGGTCTTTACCAAAGGCTACTTGGCATCCATTTGATAAGAAAAAAAACACATATATTTAACGGTGGTATATTATTAAAGAAGAAGAATCAATTACCTCTATATATTATTAGAATGTGTTTACAAAAACAAAATACCAGTCATATATTAATCTCCTCTCACATGAATCCTCTTGCAAATTTATAGAGAAAAAAACTGGTTGTCGCTAGGCCTAAACTTGACCATGCGCAAGGAAAGAAGTATGCACAAAATAATCAAGGTTGGCCGAATTGGTTGGAGACCTTCCTTCTACCCCCTATGACAATGGTTCGATTCTTGCTCCTTGTAAAGTCGGGTCCGTAATTTCTCCCCTACTTGTGCAAGGGATTCATCTTGCTTAAAAAAAATCCTTTTGCTATTCTTATCAAGGTAATGTCTTACATCTTTTGCTCACAAGAAAAGGAGGAAAAACACAGACATACAGAACATCTTCTTAGGTAGTTGTGCAAAAAGTCTAGTTCAATGCCTTCCTCGGAGTAAATAAGGGAAAGCTTCACAAGTTTCATTCGGCATACACTAAACATCAATTGGATAAGACATACAATATGTAAAAAGCCAAAACATGAGGGTGAGAAAAGAGATGATATACAGATGAAGCAAGAAGATAACATTGCAGGGATCAGGTATGTATAAAGTGTAAGCCTCCCACAGGTAAAGCCGAATCATCATGTATTTTCATCAATTGGTAGGATGTATTAACTAACCTATACTACTACTTTAGAACAAAAACTTTGATAGATGCCGGGACGAGGTACAAAAGAACCTGCAGAAATGATGCTAGTTCCGGTGACCAACACCAAAATGAAACCTCCTTGCTTGCTTGTCGTTAAATGCGTATTCAAGACGTAAAGGACCTAGAGGAGACTCCACGCGTATACCAAATCCATACCCGTATCCACTCCCAGGTTTTAACCTCGCACCAGCAGGATCACCTTTAAAGTAATTTTAGAATATAAATCAGATCAGATCTCGGCTCACATGATTTAAGCATCAAAACTACAAATTTAGAAGTTTGATGAAAAATCATGGCTTCTAAATTTCTAATGATTGAATCTCAACTCTTTTATTGACCAAAATGGAGGGGGACGTAGCGGATCGAATAAGAACAGAAATGATGCACATACCAGGAACAGATGGTCCCGATCCCAGGTCAGTTCCATAATCAGTGAAAAGAGCGCCATCTACTGGACCAAACTGAAATAACAATATCATGTTTAAGTTATGTATAAATGTTTAGACACAAAAAATATTTTCTAATACACCTCTTCACCAACATAGCATCACAAGTTACTTATTCAGAAGTAACATTGCATCATTTTTCAAAGCTGGGAATTTAGAATACCAGAGGGAAGGAGATTTCTCCACAGCCAACCACATAGGAACGGCCTGAGCCAACAGCACCCTCTTCATATCCTCTCACACTATTTGTGCCACCAATAGCAAATGCTTCATGAGGAGAGAATTTACCCACCACGTTACCACCAGACAAACTGAAGAACCAAAAGGTATTCTCGAATTAACACCAGCATTTTAAAAAGAAATATATGTGAAATTTCATTAATTAATCACAACAACAAAAAAAGAAAAAAAGCAGGTTCATATCAAACCTTAAAAGAAGATTAACTGGTCCGACTTCCACACCTGTCCTGGCACGGGCATTCACTCGGTTAAAAGATAACCACTCTGGCAAGACGGGAAGACCTTGTTCCATGCTGAAGACCAACTGCAAAATGAACCATATGAGTGACAAGAAAATAACGGATGAAGTTAGTTTCTAAATCAAAAGATAACTAACCATGGAGGATCCTAAATCACCAGTGTAGGCACATTCGCATTTGGCAAGCAACATATTATCATGAGTATTCCCACTGAACACAACAAAAATGCTCATCAAACAAGGATAGAAAGTTGAAACAGGAATGAAATTCAAGACAGACCAAAAAGGGCATTAAAAAAGCTGTTACTTGGACTTGGGTATGCATGTTGGACACGGATCCATATCTACATGTCCTACTCGGCTTATTTTAAGAAAATTTGCCATAATTTTGGTTCAAATTTTAAAGTGAAGTGTCCATAACCATGTCAGAGTATTAAAAAAAAAGAAGAGCCGACACAGATACTTGAGATAAAATGAAGAGTCTGAGTAGAGCTTAAAAAAAAAAACAGCTTCAGAATTTAAGTTAAGAAGTTGATGCATGCAACAGTTCATACCTCGCAGTAAGAGGGCTGCTGTAGAAATCCTTAATAACAGGATCCCCTTTTTCATCATGAGCACCAGCACGCTGCAATACCATGAATGGGAAACTAACGTCAAAGTAATGAAGGTAAACGACACAAACAGAAAACACCACTTTAACACAACTATCAGACAATGATTTTTCCATATATTTTAGCCAAAAAAAGTTGTGTATAACATATTTTGGCAATCAAGAAAAGGATCATAAAAAAAGCTAATTGAAGATACCTGAAATGTAAGCCCAGCAGTTCCGCTCCACTTTGGTCTTATAGGCCTGCTGAATTCAATGCCAGCTGTTACACGGCCAATGGTTATGTTACTATTGTCGGGTTGATTACCATGGACCAAAGTACCAGGAGTTCTTGAATTCTGGAGGACCAGGAATAATTACAGGACCAAATAAACTTAGCAAGATAAGCAAATACCAATTTCTTCTGATAAGATAAATAAGAAGAGTATTTTATCACCTGAATCATAATTGATTGTTGAGTACGCTTATCATCACCTTCAATCCATGGGACTGTGTAATTTATCCGAAATATAGAGTCGATCTGTCCCCTCTCAAGCGAGACATTTACTTTTTGATTCTTACCAAAAAGGTTTCTGTGAGAATATGCAAAGCTGCACCAAATTCAAAAAAATCCTTCTGTTACAGAATCATAGGATCACATAAAACTCTAAGGATTAAGGGTTTCTTCAAAAACTACTTCAAAGAAAAAACAGGCTCCAATACAAGAACAATAAAAGCACACAAACATCTGAAACCAAAAGACATAATTAACAGTCAGAATCAACTTCAAAAGTCCTGGCTTCTCTCCTAACCTAATACTACTTCCTTTTTTAATACTCCCTCCGTCCCATAATATAGTGCTTGTTTCTTTTTTCACGGTCTCCAAAACGTAACTTTGACCTTTAATATCTTCAATTCCTTATTAATAAAAAATATAAAAAGTTGATATTATGAAACTACACATTGAGACGAAACTAACAAGATCCTACATGAATATGTTTTTTTATATATACAAATGAGAATATTCGGTCAAAGATTTTAAAGTTTGACCACCAAAAATGAAATAGGCACTATATTATGGGACGGAGGGAGTATATAAGTACAAATTGATGAGACAATTCAAGTATTCCATCTTGAAGGCTGGCAGTGAACAATGAGATTCTAATTCCTGATAAAGTACTCCCAGAAACTCCCTCCCTGCTTCTCTCCTATATAGGCTAACATACACAGGATGGGAAAAGAAATACATCTACACATGCACATATGGAACCAACAGAAAACCAATGTGTCCATAAGAAAGCTGCAAGATGAGTAGAGTTAGCTTGCTTGTTTCTATCCTTGGACAGCCTAACATAGATACAGAAGCTTGTTCAGAAAATGAGTTGAAAATGTCCATCTTACTCCAACAGCATATAATTCAGACCAGTCAATTCATCAAATACTAGAACCAACCAATTCTCAATTGCCTTTTGTCCCATCAAACTCCAAAAACCTTTTAGACAATCTGAATCCGACCACAGAGAGACTCATACTAGTTTGCCAATTATTACCTTTCACCACCAGAAATCATTCATTCACCACCATTGCGAATTTGATCATTCACCAATCACTATTACTCCTTAGGCAATTTGATACCAACAATAGAGAAAGTAGGCGCCCACTTACAACAAGTAATACATAGTATCTTGAGCTCCTCCAAGAAAACAGCACATAGTAGTTTCAACTAGTGTTGATTAATATATGATTGATTTGATATATGGTACAAGCAAGGGTATGGCTAGGCTAAAAACAATCTTTTTAACTATCCAATTGTGATGAAACCAGATATTCATCTCTTCAATCTTTGGATTACAATGACTAGATCTCAATGGTTCTTTCAGAAGTGTACAATTCTCATTAATTTTTCACACAATTACAGATTTGGGGAGTATAACTTACTTCATCCCAATAAAATCTTCCACTACTATTTTGGGATATCCTGTTAATTTTCCACTTACCTTGTCATAAATTTGACTGCCCACCACCCAATGTGAAGTGGATTCACTTTGTTATACTCCTCACTCACTCATCCTATCAACCACTTTCTTTCACAATACCTACACATTATCTTACCACGTTATCTCTTTATCCACTTTCAATTTGTTTATTCACATTTAACCACAAACTAGCCCATCACCTAGGAGTATTGATAATATGTGTGATGAAGCAAAGAAGATGATCAAATTGCGATAAAGAGTATGCAATATAGAAAAGGTCTGAAAGTAGCTAAAAAAGTTGGAAACGAAATGTTAAAAGAAAAAACAATACTCAGCCAACACCTTAGTAAGAAAACCCCAAATGGCAATGCCTCATGTCCACGACCATTTCGACATGTACAGAGACGGTGAGCGTGAGACTCCAATTTGGCCCCAAAGCCAAACAAAACTCTCCATGTCTTCTAACCGAAAGAAATCATAATTCTTACTATGGAAGACAGGAGAGAGGGGAGAGACAGAAACGTGCACCACACAGATAATATCAAAGCCTTAATACCAAAAGGATAGGCTCAAATACACGAACCAAGATGTCATTTCCATAAGTTGGTCACACGTGAATCCTTCAGCTTCACTCCTTCCTATCCTATCCAATCCAATATGATCGGCCACAATTTCGGTCACCTGGGCTTTCAATAACTCTTCCCCGTTACCCTCTAGTTTGTCTTCAATCTCTCAGATCTAGGTTACACAAAGCGCCTCCTCTTGAACTTAAACTATGATCCAAATCGTGTTTGACCCATGGAGCTCACTAACTTGTTTAACCAACAAATTCATTACTCCATGCATGTAATAATCTATCCCTAATATGAGTCGATAACAAATTTTATTTAGACTTAAACTCAATTGAGGATAAGATTGTATACATCTATACCCCCCAAGAACCCACTATCAGTATGGAAAAAAAGGATCAGGAAATATGAATTACGCACTTTTTTCAGATACTAGATAAGCAAAGATAGTCTTTTCCTTATGTACAGGGCATACGTAATTTCTTTTCCTAGGGTCTTGAATAAGATTAAAAAGTATTAGGAAGTACTCTATCTTGCAGGCTTGGATGATTATAGCATGTAAGCC
The DNA here is from genome assembly GCF_026745355.1 of Beta vulgaris subsp. vulgaris. NCBI lineage: Eukaryota > Viridiplantae > Streptophyta > Magnoliopsida > Caryophyllales > Amaranthaceae > Beta > Beta vulgaris. The sequence goes on along the minus strand of NC_079205.1, from coordinate 64,559,144 downwards.
TAAATGTAAGGAAATATGTATTTTATCAATTAAAAGAAAAAAAATTCTAAGCAACAGAATAGTACCTTCCAATTAGACCTGACAACGGGCCACTTGTTATCCTGTAAATGCATATGCAACCACAGTGCATCAGAATAAACATATACATAGCTTTAAAACCATCATTTTAGAGACTGTATATAACATTATCACAACATCTTTTCTTACCCACTCGAAATTCCACCACCAGCCGAGAAACCTCCACTCACACGCTCAACCACATTCATTACCAAATCAACCTTACCAGTGTCTGAAATGTGGGAAGAAAAAGAAACTGATTAGATTACTGGAAATTTGATTCATCCAGAGAACAAGACAGATGTAAATATCCAATGCAACACCACAAGTATCTTTATACTGCATAATCAACACAATGGTCTCTCTAAAGTCTGAAGTAATGAACTACCACCAACTGGGAAACGAAAATAAAGCGATAATAGAAGCCAAACAATTCGATCAACAGTATGGGAATATATCATATAATAATGGTAACTTAAAGGTCAATTAAAGCCTATGCTCAAGGGGAAGAGGGTCTATCCTTAATCCAGCTAATAAACTGAAGGCCAACAGATCAATTGGCCTACAAAAAGAAACTCAGACCTGAGGCCATGTATAAGAGATAGAGAGTTACACAGTACAACAATCTCAAACTGCTATTTAAAGCATTATCTCAGTCAGCAACTGAGCAAAACAATCATCCTTCTGTATTGCCTTTAGCAGAGGCCATTATTTTGCATCTTAAACAGTTTGCATTTGCCGTGCAACAAAAGAGGTATTTGCAAATATAGCATTAGGCCTCACCAATGAGTCAGTGGCCAGCAGAAGCCCAGAGAATAAGGCTTTCATAATAAGAAGCAAAAGCTCCTGAACTGATACTCTTTGACCAGAAAAATATTTTTACAGGAAAAGGTCCAACCTCGAGATCAGAATCATAACATATGATCAGAATTTTAGGTCAATTGATAATTACTAATAAGAATAACTGATAGTTACCGCCAGCAGGCTGCGGAAAGATGCTAACATCTTCCATAATTCCCATTGTTAAGACAGTCTCCACATCCCTTTTGCCTTGATTTATACTGTACACCTGTAAGAGAAGCATGCAGAACACGTGAAATTACTACACCACAAGTCCAAAGTGTGTATAACTTCTCACTACCACAATCATAATTCAGGGCATTTCCAGCTGGAAGATTAAAAGGCAAAGTATCCTCAATGGCAATTCAACCAATAATAGAATTCTCACAAATTGCCATATAACAAGAAACTGATTGAGAAGGTGATAAAGATTACTGCTCAATTGTCTATATAAGTTCAAAGAGCCAGATCTATCAAGAAAAGTGTGTAAAAGAAAAAAATGAAATTGGAAAGTTGAGAATGGCTTTAAGAAGAGAAAAAAAAGATTCCCTAAGCAGCTCCTTACCCTTAGTTAACAATCAGAAAATGGGAAACATCACTTGCTATCTACAGCAGCGAAAGCAATAGATACTAACCTGTCCTTTTTTAGTTGTAAGCTGCCGAAGTATTGTTTCCGGCTTTGTCTTCCCTACAGTTGGTTCACGTCTAAAGACAACAATTGAATGCGATTAATTAGACTGACATACGAGCATTATATAAAATTTTAGTGGATCACACAAATTATCAACAACTATCTATTAAAACTTGTAGACACGACACATTGCCTGAAATAGCAAAAAGATTAATAGGAGCTTACGTCTTCCGGTCAAGGAAACGAATTGAGACGTCATTGACCTCAGCTTCAGCAATTTGTAACCTCAGTATACCCCCTGAAAGGATCTCAACACCTGATACCTGTAGGAATAGAACAATGAATACTCTGCTCCAAAACATTGCAGCTCGGGCCTTGGGGGAAGGGTAATCAAAAAGGATATCACAATAGGCTTCAATGAATTAAAAAATAAATCAGATATTAACCATGCCAAAAAGGCCACGCTCCATGTACCATCCGTTGATGGAATCAATCACTTCATCCAAACGCCTGATATTGACCACTTTTCCTGCACAGCTTGATGACCAAAATTAATTTAATGAAGGGAAGGCTTCAGTTTTAAAAAACTGTAGCAATAGAGTGATAGAAAAACTTACCATATCCATCACGAAATGAATCCTCTACAAACTTGGATGGGAGAACATTAGCTCCTTCACACACCAATCCTCGAAACTCCTGGTTTGGTTCTACCTTGTGCGACACAATAGAAAGCAAATTAAACAAAACTAGCTATCTCAAAAAAGAAAAATATCTGCACCCAGAGAAAGTTATGGGCTAGCCACAACCACCAAGATATAAAAACAAGATCATGTAAATGAATTACTGACATAACGAAATGCACCCCAAAACGTCTAGGACAGTTATGGATACAGATGAAAGTTGAAAACAAATACAGACATGAGGATTTGTGAGTTTGTGACCATTGCAGTGGCGGACCTATGCATTAGCATGAAGATAAAAAAAAAACCTTTTATAAGCTTTTGAAGGAAAATTTTGATCCCTTTTATATTCTTCTGAAGGAAAATTTGGATAGTTACAAGCTTAAATCCCCAATGTTATAAAACCGACACCCCATAGTTAAGTTCTTACATCTGCACTGGACCACTGGAGTGATAGATCACCCAATAACCTGATGCAACCCTCTTTCTCCTACCTCCCTTTGTGCCTAGGGAAGATGGTGTTTCAAACCTCTTATCCTCTTTTTGGTGTAAGTTATCAATCTTATACCCCTCCCTTGTAATTCAGGGAAGATTATGCTACAAAGCCACAACTAAAAGGCACAATAAGCTGCACGATCCATTCCACTGTATTGCAATTAATACTTGAAATATTTAAAGCTTCCTGGTGCAATTATGCACACGAAACTACTTTGCTACTCAAATTTCTAATATTAATAATAATTCATGTCCACAAAAGCTTCAATAATGAGTCTATCTTCCACCAATTAAACTCTTTTCGTTGGTAAGCCAAAGAATACAATCATAAAACATAGCCTAAACCCGAAATTCATCTTCCATTCCATGTTTGAAATTTCACACCAATGCCAACCAGATTAATTCCCAATAATGAGTCTATCTTTCACCAATTAAACTCTTTTCGTTAGTAAACACAAGAGTACAATCATAAAACATAGCCTAAACCCGAAACTCACCATCCATTCCATGTTTGAAATTTCACACCAATGCCAACCAAATTAATTCCCAATAATGAGTCTATCTTTCACCAATTAAACTTTATTCGTTAGTAAACAAAAGAGTACAATCATAAAACATAGCCTAAACCCGAAATTCACCTTCCATTCCATGTTTGAAATTTCACACCAATGCCAACCAAATTAATTCCCAATAATGAGTCTATCTTTCACCAATTAAACTCTATTCGTTAGTAAACAAAAGAGTACAATCATAAAACATAGCCTAAACCCGAAATTCACCTTCCATTCCATGTTTGAAATTTCACACCAATGCCATCCAAATTAATTCCAATAATGAGTCTATCTTTCACCAATTAAACTCTATTCGTTAGTAAACAAAAGAGTACAATCATAAAACATAGCCTAAACCCAAAATTCACCTTCCATTCCATGTTTGAAATTTCACACCAATGCCAACCAAATTAATTCCCAATAATGAGTCTATCTTTCACCAATTAAACTCTTTTCGTTAGCAAACAAAAGAGTACAATCATAAAACATAGCCTAAACCCGAAATTCACCATCCATTCCATGTTTGAAATTTCACACCAATGCCAACCAAATTAATTCCCAATAATGAGTCTATCTTTCACCAATTAAACTCTTTTCATTAGTAAACAAAAGAGTACAATCATAAAACATAGCCTAAACCCGAAATTCACCATCCATTCCATGTTTGAAATTTCACAACAATGCCATCCAAACTAATTCTCACTATAAAACCATTATACATAAATATATAAAAAGCAGCATTGTACATGAGAAAAAGCAATTAAAAATAATCCACATTGTTGTATACCTGAAAGACCAATCTGATACCATCCCTAGTATCCACTGCAACAGGCATACAAGAAGAGAAATACCCACTATCAATAATCCTATGAACATCCTCCTGAACCTCTCTCACTGTCAAAGCCGAATTGGCTCGACACGCTTTCAAAGCCGTTAACGCCTCCGATTCGAGGTCTTTCCTCTCCAACTCTTCTCCATCTTTGTTCCTCACTAAAACCTCACTGATCAACACTCTCTCCTCATCCTCTCTCCGAGTTCGACTCACTAATGCCTTTGCCTGACTCACCTCCACCGCACCACCAGCACCACCAGCACCAGCACCGGGTGGCTGAGTTGACTCATCTGGTCGACTCAATGACAATGTTGAAGAACACAACAATGGTGGTGGAAAAGAACGCAACTTGAAGGGGTTTTTGTGGAGTTTGATGGAATCTATGAACTGGGTAATTGAGAATTTGGCTTGTGTGAGGGAAGAAGATAGGGATTGAGAGCAAAATGGGAGGTGTTGTGAAGGAAATATAGGGTTTTGGGTTGAAGAAGATGGTATTTTAATGGAGGATGATATGAATTGAATGTCGCCATTTCTGGGCATGGTTGGAGAGAGAAATTGAAGAAGTGAAATTCAAATTTTTGAGGTAATGGGGTTTAAATTTTAATGGAGGTGAAGAAGATTTTGCTCTGCTGCTATATCATCATTGTAACTTCTAGGGTTTTGTAGGAGGGTTTTTGGTGGAAGATTGAAACTTTGGTGCCCAATTTTGAAACAATTTTGGAACAAGTTATTCCAGAATAATGCTCGAATAAAAAGTCTATTCATTCTTAATGTAAGAATTTTTTTTGAGGGGAAATAATAGGTGCAATATATTAATTAATGGACAGAGTGTCCATAAGAACATAAGGGGCCACCTCCGCAGGACAATGATGTTCCCAATGTTGTTCAACACCAAATGGAATAAGTCTAGCTAGGTGATGGGCAACACAATTTCCATCCCGTAGCACATGAGACCACTTAACAGAAACAAAATCCTTGCTAGAGAAAAGAGCATCCTCAAGCACAGCATCTAAATCAGAAAAGAAGAGAGCACCCCTAGACAACCTGTTTGTAATAGTAATACAATCTGACTCAAAAACGACATTCTGCAATGCGTGACTCCGGGCTAGCTTAATGGCAAGACAAAGAGCTTTCCCTTCCGCTACTTCAATAGGCCACCATGCCTTCACCCTACGAGAAGCCGCGAACAAAACTTCTCCCACATCATTACGAGCAACAACGCCCATGCCAATCCACCCATCATCACTAATCGAGGCATCCGTATTCAATTTAACACACCCCACAGGGGGGGGCTGCCACACTTTCGAGCTTCGCGACGTCTGCCCAACCACGCTGCCATATATATGATGGGAGTATTCATTGAAATCGGCTGCAGCTCGCATAGCAATGGCTACCATATTCTCGTTCGGCCTATACCAATTTTCGAAAACCACCGTATTTCGCCTATGCCACACGTAATAAGCTACATAACTCAAGACAACCAAAGTTTCACTCTCCACCTCCTGCCACTCATCCCACAAGTCCAGCCAGCTCGCCCATTCCCCATGCGGCAGCTTATTCGTGAGCCCTGCCACCTCCCAGATATCACGCACCTTCGAACAATGCAGCAAGGCGTGAGAAATAGTTTCGGGCCCCTCTAAGCACAAAGGGCAAGTATCATCTAGGATGATATGTCTATGCTTTAAAATGGCTCGAACCGGCAAAGAGTTAGAACAAATTTTCCACAAAAAATGTCTCACCTTCGGAGATACTTGCAAACCCCAAATTGTGACCCAAGCTCGATGAAAAAGATCAAGATTTCCCGACTTACCAACCATGTAAGACGTCTTGACAGAATATTGGCCATCTTTTGTGAAGGCCCAAGCTACACGATCATGAGGGAGGCGTTCGCTCAAAGGTACTGCCAATATAGCTTGAATATCTTGCTCATTAAAATACTCATTGACAACCCCAGCATCCCACTCCATCGCCCCAAAATCAATCAAGTCACACACATATGTTAGCTGCTCGACTCGTTCACTTGAAATAAAGCGGCTATCTCCATTAAGCACCCAAGGATCTTCCCAGATATTAATAGAAGTTCCATTTCCAACACGCCAAAGAACCCCTTCCTTCACCAAAGACTTCGATCCCCAAATGCTCCTCCACGAATAGCTTCCAACAGGACCCAGCAAGGCATCGAGGAAGTTCGAACTAGGGTAATACTTAGCTTTCAACACCTTACTAAGAAGAGAATCCTCACAATGAATCAAGCGCCAAGCGTGTCGACCTAGAAGGGCCTCATTAAATACTGAAAGATCTCTGAAACCCAGACCTCCTAAGCACTTTGGATTACACAAATACTCCCAACTCTTCCAATGCATCGACCTCCTATCGCCTTTTGAACCCCACCAAAATCTAGCCATTGCCGAATGAATAGATTTAACAATAGCCACGGGAAACCTATAGACACCCATCACATACGTAGGAATAGCCTGGATCACAGCCTTCAGAAGTACTTCTTTACCAGCCCGAGAAAGCAACTTTTCCTTCCATCCCTGCAACTTTTTCCACACTCTATCCATAATTCCTGAAAAAAGATGTTGTTTAGAACGACCTGTCAATGTAGGGATGCCCAAGTATTTGGAATGCCTGTCAACCTGTCTCATAGCTAAAAACTCCACCAACTCCTCTTTCTTAACAGAACTGACAACTTTGCTAAACGAAACTTCCGACTTATCAATGTTAATTTTTTGACCAGATGCTGCTTCATATTTGTTGAGAATATCAACTATAATTGAGCATTCCTGTCTACAAGCACGTGCAAAGAGCAAACTGTCATCAGCAAAAAGAAGATGAGAAATTTCCGGGCCACTGCGACTCGCTTTCATGCCATGAATAGACTTATCTGCAACTGCCTTTCTAACAAGAGCTGAAAAAGCATCTGCCACAAGAATAAACAAGTATGGAGATATAGGATCACCCTGTCTAAGCCCCCGAGAAGGAATAACAGAGCCACACACATCCCCATTCACCACAAAAGAGTATCTCACAGAAGACACACAATCCATCACACATTTCACCCAAGAATCTGCGAACCCCATTTTCTGCAACAGACTCCGAAGAAAACTCCACTCAACCCTATCATACGCTTTACTCATGTCAAGCTTCATGGCCACAAAACCTTTATTCCCCTTACAGCGATACTTCATAGAATGAAATAACTCAAGGGCAATTAGAGCATTGTCAGTAATGAGCCTACCAGGAACAAAAGCGCTCTGGTTTTCTGAAACAACACCAGGTAATACTACTTTCAACCTGTTAGCTAGAACTTTTGTAACAAGCTTGAAAATAACGTTACACAAACTTATCGGCCTGAACTCATAAACAAGAGTTGGAGACTTTACCTTCGGAATAAGCGCAATATTTGTGTTATTTAAAGCATCAGGGGGTCTAGTACCATGAATAATACCTGCAACAACAGATGTGACATCATCACCCATAATGTGCCAGAAGCGCTGGTAAAAAATAGCATGCATCCCGTCAGGACCTGGGGCCTTGCTAGGGTGCATCTGACGAAGAGCCTCCCACACCTCCTCCTTCACCACACGCCTACAAAGCGCCACATTCATCTCAGCAGAAATACTAGGAACCACGGCATCCAAAACAGCAGATAAAGCATCATCAGACGGCAGACTCGAAGTGAACAAATTTTTTATAATATGCCTCAACCACACGCTCAATATCCTCCTCATCATCACGCCACACACCCCTATCATCAAACAACCATGAATGTAATTTCTCCGCTTTCGTTGACTAGCTTTATGATGAAAATACTTGGTATTTTTATCGCCATCTTTTATCTCCGCCACACGTGATCGCAAATACCAAAATGCCTCCTGCTTTTCAAGCAATCCATCAAGCTTGCCATAACACTCCATAACAAATTCACGGTCAGCAGCAAGGGAAGAGTGCTGCAGCCGTTTTATATCTTCTTCCAACGAACAAATGTCACGACCCAAATGATTCAGCGTATCCTTGCTCCACGCAACAAGTTCCTGCGCTACAGCACCCACTCGGCCCTCGAAAGAAAAGCCCAAAGAATTTTCCCATGCAGCCCGAACCAAAGGCTCACAAGAATCCTCCAACAACATGCAGTTTCAAAACGAAATCTCTTCTTTATCCTCTTTTTTCTTTTTCGCTTGCACCCTAGAAGTTGGACCATTATGGGAGTATGATCCGACTTATGACGTGCCATATGCTCAACTTGTACCTGAGGAAAGTAATCAAACCACTGTGGAGAGGCGAGAAACCGATCCAAACGTTCACGGATCCGAGTTGTGGGATTCTTACCCCTCTCCCATGTATACCATAAACTAGAAAAGCCCAAATCACGAAGGTGAAGCTCATCTACAACCTCTCTGAAATCATGCATTGCTCGACTGTCATAAACACGACTCCCTTCGACTTCAGCCATACTCAACACTTCATTAAAGTCACCCCCAAAAAGAATCGGCCCTTCATAATCACCAAGAGATCGCAACAAGTCCCAAGTTTTATGCTTATTACCCGTCTCCGGCCACCCATATACACCCACAAATCGCCACTTGACTCCATTCTCCACAATGACATCTCCACAAATATGATTATTAGAAAAAGAAACCAAACTGAAATCTAGCAGAGCCGACTTCCAGTAAATACATAGACCTCCCGACCTACCAACACTATCAACACCAAAAGCACAATCATAACCCAAACGACTCTTTAAATTCTCCGCAACCAAACCCTGTATCATCATAAAGCTATCTGATTGGATAATTGTTAACTGGTTATATCCCCTCAAAAAAAAAAAAATGTTAACTGGTTATATTAGTTGATTTGACTAGCTGATTGTATTATCGGTTTGTATAGAGGTGTTTGGTAACTAGCTAATAGGCATGATACCTACATTATTATGTAAACAACCAATCGGGTATTGTCCAAAACATGCTTTTTTTCCAGACACATAGATCGATACGCGCAATTCTAGGCTATTCGGGAACGCGTTTCGGGGCTAATCGAATCGTTTTTTCCAATTCCGACCTTGAAACGGATTCCTTAAGGGTGGGGTTAAAATGACCCATAAAACCTTCAACGGACAATTTTTTTCTGACACGTAGATCGATGTGCGCAAATCGAGGTCGTTCTTTGCGCGCATCGATCGCCTCGATCTACGTGTCAGGACAAAAATTGCCCGTTGAAGGTTTTACGGGTCATTTTTACTCCACCTTTAAGGGGTCTGTTTCGAGTTCGGAATTTGCAAAAAAGACCCGATTAGCCCCGAACTGCGTTCTCGGATAGCCTCGATTTGCGCGCATCAATCTACGTGCCAGGAAAAAAAATAGCCCGTTCAAGGTTTACAGGTCATTTTAACTCCACCCTTAAGGGGTTGGTTTCGAGGTTGGTATTTGCAAAAAAAATGACCCGATTAGCCCTGAACTGCGTTCCCGGATAGCCTCGATTTACGTGTCATTAAAAAAACATATTTATACGTATTTCGTATAAAATATGTATAAAAATATGTATTCATATAAAAATACGCATAAAAACCATATAAATACTAAAATACGTATAAGAATACGTATTCGTATAAAAATATGCATAAAATACATATAAACACTAAAATAAGTATAAGAATACGTATTCGTATAAAAATACGCATAAAAATACGTATAAAACCGCAGTCAACTCCTCCAAAACCATCAAGGTATGGGTCAACATCGGTTTTGTATAATTCAGGTAGTTTTGGACAATTCTGAATATTTAAGGTAGTTTGTTACAAAGTGGCTAAAAATTTAGGTAGTTTGGGACAAAAAACCCTAATTCATATTCAAGAATTATCATTGGCCAATTTTTAAGAAACACATACTCTCATATAAAAACTTCTACTAACGCAATATACAAGAAAATCATGGTCTAAGTTCATTCTTCAAGACCATGGGAAGTTCATTCTTCAAGACCATGGAAAAGGAAGTATGAAGGACAAAAAGGAATTGAAGAATGAAATATATATATATAGGGTTGGGTTCTAGTGAGAACCCTCTCATGGTGAGAATCGTAAAATGTTAATTGATACATATAGACGCGATTTAGGTTTTTAACTAGTTATTAATTAGGCCCGGGTTATGCCCTGGGTAAGAAAATCTTCATTTATTAATATTGTACTTTGATATGATATCACTAAATACAACTTGGTCTAGTGGTTAAAACTTTAGTATATGAACTTGAGGTCACATGATCAAAACCTATACTATGCAATTTCTAATTTTTTTTATTGTACATGGATTACATGAACTCAAACTCCCTAGGGAGAGCGCCACGTGACACCGTTCTTGGTTTATGCACGTCTTTTAATATACTAGTATAGATTAGTACCCATATGTAAAATTTGACCAAATAAAGACGTCAGATTTAAAAATTAAGAAGCATCATGCAATGTCCAATATAAATAGGATTGAGTTGTCTTAGTAAAATAAAGTGAGATATAGCCATTAGTTTATCACACAAGTGGACAATATATTGTCAATTGGCTTCAGCATTTCACTCCTCGAGCTTACATTGACTAGATAAATATGCTCGAAGGGTAATAACATAATGCATCGATTAAGCCAAGTCAACTAAATTAAACATGTTCGATCTGAGCATTTACTAACACGATCATGAATCATGATTCAATTAAGTCAAAAGTATTTGTTCAAGAAACCATCGTATATAGAACTATTATATTATATAGTATGAATTAACTAATTAATCTTCACATGATGAACCAATTAGGTTATAAAGTCTTTGTTTAAGAACAAGTATTAGTCTTTTTTAAGCACAAATTACAGCTAGCTAGCCTGATGAGGCTATTGAGTCCAGGGTTTGATGGCATCTAGTAGCAATTAAAAATTTGTTTGATTAGCTACACTATATATACAAGTACAAAGAAATTAAGCTAGTTCATTACCTCCCAATTACATCCTTAATTCAGTATCTAAATCTTCTCTTCTTATCATGGATGATCCACCAAAGTTACCTAATAACATTAGTTCTCATGTTGTTAGCTTCGATCAGGAGGCTGATATTCCAACTAAGCCAAATTCAACTACACGACCACAATTTCGTGAAGTGAAGTACTTCTTTTCCATTTTGAGAATTTTTTTAAAAATGGGTTTTTATTTACTTCTACACCTTTGCGTGTATTTAGTTATGTTTTTGGTTATTTGTGTTTGTTTTGTGTTACTAGTAGTCGGTATTACACTAGGTTATTGTTGCATTCTAATTATTGCCCTTGCAACCTTGCCATTGTTAGTTATTTCTCTTCTAATTACACGGATTTTTCAATTCATTAAGTATGGATATAATTATAAAAAACTCACAAATTTCAAGCATCTTATTAGAGGATGGCTATACATAGATGTAGCCATGGTTTTGGTGGCACTATGGATTTTCTTTCCAATTGCTAAATATGTTCCTTCTATAAAGCAAGTAACATTATTGGATTTGCCTCTCACAAGATGGGTTGTGATAATTAGCATCATTTGTGGATTTTACCTCATCAGCTATGTTGTTTATATGCTTACTCATCAAGTTACTCGAATCCTTAATGTTAGAAGCCTAAATGTTGCACAAGCTTTTTCAGAGATAATCGACGGTCTCATATTCTGGTGGGCAGAACATGAGGTAATGAAACGTGTTCCTACTTTCAAGAACCACGAAATCCTCGGATTACCCACTCGAAAGTGGTTGAGGGTATCCATTCTAGTCCTTATTGGGTACAATCTAATCACCTTGTTTACCCACATAGCCGTCATGTCACTACGTCGTATATGTCAACAACATCCTAAAATAGCTCATGAAAACTTTTGGCAAAATGTCTTAGGAAGACATTTACATAAGAAATTCATAGTGTATTTTGCAAATGGAATGAAGTTGAGCATTAGCTTCATAATGAGCTCATTGTTGCTTCTACTTACATGGGTATTATATTTCGGCACGCGATTAGACATGAAGATAGGCAAAACCAAGAGTATATGGGAATATGGATTATGGACTTTACTTACTCTTTTAATATGTGCTTTTTTTTGGTTAATCAAAACTTTTGTGTTACTAGCTTGGGAAGTTCATACCGTTTATAATAGATTAGAGCATAGAATCATTTCCATTAGTGAGCAATTGTATTTCCTTGGCATTCTTGATTGTGACAAACATGATATATTCAAACTAAGGAATGATATAGTTGAAGATGATGATAATGAACAAGAAGCATCAACAGTACAGAATAGTCAAAGAGGAGGAGACAACAGTTTAACGAAATGCTTTAGCCTAATAGTGACTAGTTTGTTCGACTTAATTCCAAAAGGAGCCAAGAAGAAATTGAACCTTGAAAAAAAGGAAAGGATAAAAAATGAGTTGTTACTTCACAAGGATCCAACTATGGATGATTTACAACGGGCGAGTCATTTCTTTATAGTGGCTAAACGAAAATTGTTGAAGGAGACGTACATCTCTGACATTCTTGAAAGTTTTGATGCAACAAGTGATAATAGGTATGAATTAAACTTATTTCCTTTGTATGTCGATTTTCGATTTACTTGCCTTTTATGCTTTTTTTTTTATTTGGAAAGATAATTAATCCGAACACCAACCCCTATCATGCTACTAGCTTGCAGGGTACACCATCTCATATGTTGGGTACAATCAACATATTGTTGGGATGAGGATTCGAACTAGGGGTGTTCATAAGTATCCGATCTGATCTTTCGGATATCATATTTGCTTTTCTAGATTTCGGATATTTTTATCGGATACGAATCGGAATTTTTCATTTTCGGAAACATGCAATTTTTTTGGATATCCGTTTTTAAGGCCGGATATATGAAATATTCGATGATCCGAAACTTGTTTTATAAACTTTTCCTTTGAAATTTTCAAATTTTTTTAGTTTTCGGATATCCGATGATCCAATCTAAAAATTCTGGATATCCCGATACGATCCGAAAATTTTCGGATTTGATTCGGATATCATTTTTCCCGATCCGAAATTTTTGGACGTCCAAATTTTCGGATCGGATATCCGAAATGAACACCCCTAATTCGAACCATGGCAATGCCTTGAAATTCGGAGTAGTACTACACTGAGCTACCAGCCTACCACCTCTACCTCCTTTGCTTGCTTTTTATTAAATCAAACTTAATTTTGATGATAATTTTAAAAAATTACCAACTTATATAAAATTCTTTAAAATAATTGAAGCTGGTTTTATTTTGTTGATCAATTAGGCTGGTTTTCCCTTGTTTGAAATCAGTTATTGTTGATTCTATAGTTTTTTTTCATAAGCAAAGTACTGAGTTTTACTAATTAGAACCAGAGTACGTATCGTTATATGGGTTATTTGTGTCAATATGATCAGGGAAAAATTGAAACAAATTATTGATCATCATGAGAAAAATCAAGGGAATATCTTGATGAGACTACGTACATTGCATCAAAGAGAAAGAGGGTCTGAGGAAGAAGGTGTAGACAAAGAAGATGATCAAGAAGGTGCAGCACATAGCTCTACCACAAATTGCGCGAAACAAATCAATGATTGGGACCAATTTGTCATTAAGTTACCGAAGCAATCAGAAAATTCTTCTATGATTTCCTATGCTGATATTCAAACATGGGTGGTAAGTAAATTACTAACTTAACATATGATTTACTTTTAGCTTGCAATAGAGGTGATAATGGATCGGGTTCGTTTGGGCCGCGCCCACAAACTTGCCCATTGGTTGGGTCGGTCAAATTTTTTGCCCAAAGCCCGCTAATTCGGGTCAAAATGAGCGGGTCTGACCAAAATCGAGTCGTGCTAAAAAATGACTAAAGAGTCATTTTTGGCGTATCCAATAAGGGTCGTACGGGCTCGACAACGGGCCAAAAATTCTGCCCAAAAATCAGGCCGAGCTGAGTTGATCAACTCTACTTTGCTACTTGTAAAGTATTTAGGACCGGGCAATCTGTGCTACAATTTAGTAGTAGTTAAATAAGTCATTTCATTCATTATATGGATTTAAGTTTTTCATTCATATATCATCATTAATTTTAATTAAAGAAGCAATAATAGTATGCTGGAGTGATACTTGAAATTATGGTTTCAAATCTTCACGTTAATCTTGCTTTTTTTTTAAAAAAAAACTATATGAGAAAGAATATTAGTATAGTGTATAGATAGATTGTATCATTAGGTTGTTTCCACAAACTCCTAACATATTTGATTTACAAAAATTATTAAAAAAGACGGTTTAATTTTAATATAAAAGTAGATCTAGTAACTAAATAGATTAAACTAGTCACCGAAAGAAATTAACCTAGTCACTATCGAGCCGATTCTCTTTTTAATATTGGGCTTACCGTTGCCTAATTTTAATTTAATAATAGACGGTCTCTTACAAGACAAACTCTTTGATTTATTTGCTCTAGCCTCTAGTTTCTCAAAAAGTTCTAATATTTATTTACTATGGCCTAACATGAAAGAGGTGATATCTTGCGCAAATCTTGGGACAAGTCTAGCTAGGATAGATCATCCTTGTCTATCACTGGTAATCTTGTCTTACTTCTAGCCTCTAGGCTTCTAGCATATATGAAGAGAATTATAAATAGTAATGTAACTTTGATTTAGAATTTGTTAGGAAGTCTTCCACTAAATCTGACTTGACAAATGATTTTGATACTTTGATTTGAAACTTTTCAATTACCTAATACTCATATAATTTGTTCAACAAAAGTAGTCTTAGCTGTAGCACTAGGCGACAATAGCTATCAGTTGTTGTCAAATATTAATTGTTAAAGTTTTTTTTTTTTTTTTTTTTGATTGGGAAATTAAGTCAGCCCTAGGGCTAACCCCTACCAAGGCTACTAGCCTTGTAGGAACTACCAGCACATTGGCTGATAAAGCATGCAAAGCATGCTAAGGAAATACCCCAACATAATGCTGGGGGTAAGGATCGAACCCCTGACCTCAAGGATCAGAGGGGAGTGCTCGACCACATGAGCTAACTCCTCATCCTTATTAATTGTTAAAGTTTGATTGTAAAAATTGTTTTTATAAGAATTAATGTTCGGTAAAACTAGTTGTTATTTTAGAAAAATAACAAAAGCAAACGATATTCAATCTTCAAAAGCTAATACTTTAAAAGCTACCATTATTCCAAAATCTAATTCAAACACCAGAAACTACTCAAAGCACTACTTCACCAAACACGACTTTTCACCCATTATTAGAGTTTTGATTTAGTTCAAACACTAAAAGCTAATTCAAAAGTTATTGTCGAACACGCCCATAATTAAAGTATGAAACTTAATGATAGGTGTATATTTTTTGACATTTCGAATTTTCATGTACATGAGCAGGAGAGAGCACACCATCAGTGTATGTATCTTGCGAATACTCTAAGCAGTGCAGAGGAAGTAGCAGGTTGTTTAAACAAAATAATTAGTTGGCTTCTAATAGCTGCAACTTTCATAATGTGGCTTCTTCTTACTGGATTGGCTACTACACAAGTACTTGTCCTCATTGCATCACCATTGTTAGCTGCAACTTTTATATTTGGAAACACTTGCAAAACTCTATTTGAAGGCATCCTTTTTGTTTATGTGGTTCATCCCCTCGATGTTGGCGATTTATGTATCATTGACGATAAAATGGTTAGTTAACATATACTTACTTTTCTTTCTATTTAATCCAACTTTAGTTGCAATATTCATTTTTTGTATTAGCCCGTGATATGAAATAGATGACAAAAATGACATCAAATTTATGTCAAAATTTTGTATTAGCCCGTGTTATTTTTGTTAGATTCTATGTCATTATATGCGTGGGAGATTTATTATTATTATTATTATTATTATTATTATTGTTGTTGTTGTTGTTGTTGTTGTTGTTGTTGTTATTATTGTTATTATTGTTATTATTTGATTAATCATGTCAACAATTGTGCTATGTCTTTTGACTTTACAGATGGAGGTTACAGCAATAGGCATTTGGACAACTACTTTCACAAAGGTGGATAAACTTGGTACGCAAGAGGTGGTGATATATCCCAATGTAGAGTTAGCCATCAAAGTTATAATCAATTACAAAACCAAGTTTGATTGGAGTGATTGCGTAGAATTCAATTTAGGTTATGTGAACCTCACAAACATCAACAATCAGGAAGAAATAACTAATTTGTGAGTTTGTC
The DNA here is from genome assembly GCF_026745355.1 of Beta vulgaris subsp. vulgaris. Classification (NCBI taxonomy): domain Eukaryota; kingdom Viridiplantae; phylum Streptophyta; class Magnoliopsida; order Caryophyllales; family Amaranthaceae; genus Beta; species Beta vulgaris. The sequence goes on along the minus strand of NC_079205.1, from coordinate 64,542,836 downwards.
TTCCTTTCTTTCTACTAATTCCATATTAGGGGTATGAAATTAGAGATCTTATCAGCTCATTAAGCAATGTGATTATACTTCATGACACCCCCCCCACACACACCCAATGACATAAACTGATAGAGAACTTGAGCTCTGATACCATGATAAAGAACCAAACAAAAGCGTAAACTGATGGTTGAAATTCCAAAAATAGTTTTATACTCTATCATAATTCATAAACATGTAAAGTTATTAGGTCATACGAAAATTAAAATACTTAGTTGAATAGGTGAAAAGACATTCATTTTACAGTTTATCTTCGACGCATTATGCTGTTAAATGATGGTACGACACCTAATATCGGCTTGTTCCATGCACAAGTGTACATAAGCCTTATCTATTTCCTATTTATGTTCATCAATAACACATATCACACTTACACCGTCGAAATATCATCTAATTAATTATACGGTCTGTTGCATAAAGCAAATTATAATTATTGTTCTTCTATCTAAGTTACATACACTTTTTTAACTAATTTTCTCTGATAATCAACCTCTTACCTCTAAATGCATATTTCAGTTTCAAAGATCACTTGGATAAGCAAAGCTTTGAGATTTTGCCAAGTTCTATTAACTTAGCAGTCTCAATAATGGGAGATAACATCAAGTTAGTCCTCCGTCTGAAATACAAGGCTGAAAATACTAAAGGTTGGACGTACTCGGAGTGCCTTCGGCGAAAGAATAAACTCCAAGCTGATTTTTGTCTACTTATGCAAGATGTTATAAGCAAATTCAAGGTAAAATTCCAACCAATAATACTTATGTCACTATTTATGTTAAACCTATAAGCTAAGTTAAGTTATAACATAATTACTCTGTTGTCTTGTACTTTCAACATGTATCATATTGCAGAGTAAACAAAAGGGAAAAGAAGCTAGCTAAAACGATATCATGGTCATCTCTTGAGGTAAGTATGTATTGTACTCCCTCCGTCTTTTATTAGTTTACCCATTTCTTTGGGGCACATTTGTCGAGATACTAATTTGAACCTTAATATCTCTAATTTTCGATAAGCAAATATTACAAAAAGTTGATATTTGGATAATACACATTGAGACGAATCCAACAAGATCTCACATAACTATATTTTTCCTTAAATACAAATTACAAAAGATAGTCAAAGTCATGTATGTGAATAGTGTCAAAAGTCAAAAGGGGTAAACTAATAAAAGACGGGGGGAGTATTTCCCAGTGACATACTTATACAACAAGTTAAGGTCATTTGCAGTTTCAAGATTATGTTTATTAGACTGCATTTTCTTTACCTAATTTCATTAATTTTATCTTATGAAACTTATTACTAGCTCTAAACTTCATTTAGCTTATTTACTTTGAGCTTAACATATTTGAATTCCATTTGTACATCAAATTTGAGTAGCCTTATGCCCTAGCTCTTACCAGCCAAAACTTAACTTGTACGAACTTATTAGCATTATGCATATTTTCTATTTAACAAGACGACTTAGACTTCATAATAGTCCTTCTTCATTAGGGCCTTTACAAATATATGATCATATTTAGATTTCGACTTATGGATGCTACGACGTTCATGATTGTATGCCTCAATTATCCTTCCTTTTTCCCTTTTCAGGTTTCATAATAACATTTATTAAGCAAGTCCATTGCTAACTTTAACCAGGGTACCTAAAAGATGTTTGTCTCCAGCGCCGAATGAACCGTGCTAATTCAATATCGATTTTTGAATGAAATTACACGTATGAAGTCGCTTATGCGAAGCTTAAGGATAGAGTTTTCTTTTTTTTTTTTTCAAACGAATTGAAATGATTGAAGTTTTTCTATTTGGAATCGTCTTAGGTTTTTAGATATGAGCAAGACGGAAAAGGATAAAAAGGTATCATCAAATTGAAGATATGGGAGTGTTTTTAGTAGGCCTGGAGACGAGGGCTAGTACTATGGACGAAAAGCTCACTTCATTAGATCAAAGGAGGTTTCATCGCAACATATTGGTAACAGGTCTAGTCCATCAGCTAGCCACATAAAGTCAACATCTTTATCTTTTTGGTATTAATGTGGGACATTCATATGTAACAAATATCAAGTATATCACATGAGATTAATTTAAGGAGGCTCAACAATACTTTGAAATATTTCTTCTTCTTTTAGTCTCTATAAGTCCTTATGCTATAAAGTCACACATATAATAAACTGAACATGTCTTTTTTTGTCAAAAGACAGTAAACAAAAGTTATATAGATGAAACTTGGAAAGAAAAAGAGTTGTGTAGGAATATTTAAATAAGAATATTCACGTTATCTCTAGTATCGTTAAGTTTAATAAAGTTTTACAGGGTACATATAATTTTCAAAAGAGGTACATATGTTATTTTAGTAAAGACACAAAGTTATCTGGTTGGGCACTTCCCAATTGGCCAACAATTTTCACCATTCCACAATTCCACTTGTCCTTATTGGGAAATTCACTATTGATAAGGCGAAGGAGTTTCATTTTCAGTAGTTTTGTATTACGAAAAAAAATGTATTACAATGGATATCTATTTTTTGTGGGAATCTATCTATATATATATATATAAAACAAGGTTCATTTTGCTTACGTGTCAAGCCAGCATTATTCAATGTTCACTTCGCCTACGTGTCATGCTACTACTACATCTGCCACATGTCATCGCCAAATTCGACACTCTATTATTTAACGTATTCACATCCAAAAATTCTGATGTCACATGGCATGATTATTTCCTTCCAAAAAAAAACTACCTTGAAATCAAACAATGATATTAGTGTGGGAAGTTTTAAACAACTGCCTAAATTATAGCTACCGGTCAAATATAATTAAATGTTTTTTATTTAAAATTCAAAATTCACCCACCAAGAATTGTTATTATAGTTGCGGAAAAATAAAGGTAAAAAATGTTATTATATAAGATGTTCATGTAATCACACCCTAATATAAACTGATTGTCCAGAAAATTAAAATGTGCATTCATCCTAATTTCAATCTCAATTATAAATTCCTAAATGATAGTTATACTACTAATATATTAAATTAATTTTCACTAACTGTTAAAACTTAGAATCTTGATTTTTTATATTTCTCACTCACTAACTGTAATAAATCTAATCCTTTCCCAAAACAACTCAAGTTATAATTTCGGAATTTTCTTTTCTCTCTAATTTTCTTTTTTGGACGAAAAACTGATTTACAAAAAAAATTCTGATTTCGAAAATTTTATTTTTTGAAAGATAAAAATCTGATTTAATAAATAAAAACATGTTTCATAAAAAAAAAATCTGATTTATTATAATTTTACTTTATTTGTCAGAATTTTATATTTATAAAATCTTATTATAACAAAAAAAAATTAATCTTAAGTAATGAGATGATTTATGTATTGTATTGTAGTGACCGTTAAAGAATTGATATCGGTATTATATAGGATCCATAATCGATTGTGTTTTTGTTAAAATAATATTAAAAAAACGATTTGCTTGCATTATATTATAATATTATATGTAAAATACCGATTTCCTTGAATAAAATAATGGGATTATGAGAAGGTATTACGTCAGACGCGTCCGACCATAATATTTGGTTGGACGACTTTCAGTCGGTTTCAATTTTTTTTTCAGTTGGTTTCAATTTTTTTCAGTTGGTTTCAATTTTTGTTCAGAAGACCAAATGAAAGAAAAACAACACAAGCTGAAAGAATTTGCACACCAACTGAAAGAACACAAAAGACCAAATGAAAGAAAAACATCACAAGCTGAAAGAATTTACACACCAACTGAAAGAACACAGAAGACCAAATGAAAATCATATCACAGGAAGGAAAGCATTATCTTCTTCTTCTGATTACTCATTCTCTCCCCCCCCCCTTCCAAAAATTGCAAAAAAAACACACCAATTTCATTCGGACGGGCTGGAATCACTACTAAGTCGCGGAACCATGTTCTTTAATCTCTATGTTGTATCTCTTCTCTTCACTACAATAATCACAACAATCCAAAATCTATCATCATCAACATCATCAATCATCTCCAGATTCCAAGAATACCTTCGAATCAATACTGCCCAGCCAAATCCCAAGTACTATGAAGCTGTTGATTTCATCTTATCTCAAGCTAAATCCTTATCCCTTGAATCCCAAACTATTTAATGCGAGTTGCTGTTGTTGATGGTTAAGAATAAGTCCTTGCATCTTCTTCGTCTTCTTCCTTGCGCTTGCTCAGCCCGTCCGACGGAAAGTATTGGGTCAGACGGTTTGACCCAATACTTTCACTGGGATTATTGCCTCATCATGGTCTACATAGTGTATAAATTGATTTGCTTGAAAAAACCAATTTGCTTGCATAGATTATTGCTTCATCATCATATTCTTTCCTAAAGTTAAGATTATAATTGAATAAAGTAACATTATTGCACCTACAAAACCAATTTGCTTGAACTGATGGCCGAAATGATATTTTTTCCTATAGTAATATCATCATATTCTTTCCTAAAGTAATATTATTGTCCTTGCATTTACATTACCACGTGGTAAAGCAAAGCAATAGGTTGAAATGAAGATGACACATGACATAAGCAAAGAGGTGGCCGGAAAAATTAGGATGAAGGAGAGCAGAGGAAGCTTCATGTCTTGCCACGTCGGCTGAAGTTTTCTCTCTAATTTTCTTTTCTCTCTAATTTAAAACTTAGAATATTTTTTATAAGGCCCGTTCTAATAAAATAAGAACAATCATACTACTAATTATAGATAATTCACAAGCCATAATCTTACAGCACAAGGGTCATAAGCCAGTTTTAAACTATTCTCATTACAAGATTTCTAAAATTTTTAATCACAAGGCCATAATAAATATTTCAACCTAAAATTACAAGATACACCTCATTCACGAATATGTTGGAATGTAAATATAGAAGTTTGAAATTGTTCTACAATACAATTCTAAAAATCGAAAAGAATATGAAAAAGAACACAGGTCATATGGTGATTAAGAAATAAAAGGCAAATCAATACAAAAATATGCCATATTTGTATAATTTTCTTGAGTGATTGTCTATTTCAATTAATTTTTTCACTTAGAAATTTAGAGATAACCCCATTTATTTTGATGAAAATCATGCTATATAAAACTTTGAGATTGTTTTTTAATACAATTTGGATAATCATATAATAAAAAAGATAAAAATTTGTAATAAGATAGTTTAATAAGAAGAGGAGTTGAGCGGGACTGCAGAAAGCAAGGAGTGAAAGTTGTTGCATGATCGAGTGACATTAGTGCTGCGCGTTTTGTATTTATATGAGCCGCTGTATAAAACGATAGGCAGAATAAAAGCTTCTTTATTGAACTTTTTTTGTTTTAAGAAAGTTTTTTTTTACTAAGCAAGTAATTATATTAATTAGAACAAACAGTTACAACCTAAAACCAACTAAGAAAAAGCAAACATTTGCTTAGCAAAAAAAGAAGTTGGTTGGTCACATGTTTTATCATGACATTAGCTACATCAATCACTGAACATACGGGTCATAAGTCAGTTTTAAAATTTATTTTTAATACACAATATGATTATGAAAACTTGAAATCAATCAACTACTATTCAAATCATGATTTTAGGAGAAACATTCTAAAATCTTAAATTTATAAACAAAGTATTCCCCCCATTTTAGTGTTTTTTTTGTTCATTTACGTAATTATAAATGTATATATCACGATTACAATATTTTTAAAGTTTAAAATGTTGTAACAAAGGATTTATATATATATTAAATATAATTTTACATTTTATATTCTTTTAATCTTAAATACATGGATTCTAATAAGCACGAATTCAATATATTTCGAATAAAAACAACTACTTAATATACAAAATAATGTTGTCGTACATTATATATGGCTCCAAACCATTTCTACATAAAACCTCCCGTGCATTTTTGCACGGGTGGAAAGCTAGTACATATATATTAAAAGGCGTGTGTAACAACGTCGATGCGCCACGTGGCACCCTCCTCCTGCCACCAGAATTTCGCCACGTGTCTGTTAACCAACAAAGTCAAGTAGTCATTATTTTAAAAATAAATATGTTGAAGCTTGGGCTCGAACCCCTGACCTTATGTAAGGATTTTTAAAGAATCACCATCTCATCTAACTTCTCTTAGTGATTTATGTTTCCACAAAATTACAAATACGTGTTGTAATTAGTTAATGTTATTAAACATATCCCTTACATCCTTAAAAATAAATGAATTTGCATGTTCATTAAAATTAATTATGTATGCATGATACCATTTAAAGAGCAGTGTTGACCACCACAGTATTACCCCTAGGGAGTTTTAGTTAGTATAGTGTTTGATCCCGCGAGACCTCAAAATACATATAATAAAGTCTTAACCACTAGGCTAAGTTGTTTTTATTATTATTATCATAAAGTATTATATTAATAAATGAATTTTTTTTCTTAATTACCCGGGGCATAGCCCGGGCCTAATAACTAGTTCTATAATAAAAAGTGTGGGAGAGTTCAGAAACTGGAGAGAAAGAGTTGAAGTGTTGTTTCTTGCAACACTATGTGAAATTATTAGCGGGATACCTACACCCCTTCCCCCCATTTTTCTCTCTTCTCTTTTTCAACCTATGGACTATCGTCACTTTTTGGGCGATGGTAGTCCCTTTTTTCCTTTAGTTACAATATTTTAGGTTTGTATTTAAAGATAAACTTCAGTGTATCTCTAATGGAGAGTTTTTCTACCTATATATATTGAATTACATCTACCCATATATACATTGGGTTTTATCTCTCTCCATGTGAGATGTTGGAGACTTTGTTTTTATTTTTTTGTGTAATTCAAGACAAGAGGTGATTTGTTGATCAAAATTTGTGCGGGGTTGTAACAGGTGTCCTACTTTGTTTACAATCACTTGAATTGAATCCGGTTCGATCTACTTAAAAACTATAAAAGATCGACATATCCTTGTAGAGGCTGCATCAGACATCGATGTGATGGACGAGGGTTTTCAGTAGTGTTGGATCTACTCAACGATCGTGGTTTTGTCATATTAAATGTGTATTTATTTCATTTTGATAATTTGATATGTATTTGTTTACTTTTGACTTCTATTATAGATGTCATATAACTCTGAATCAATGAATTAATTTTAATTTTTAAAAAGTGAAATTATTGACGTTGAAAAAGCTTTTAATTTTAAACTAAACTTTAATATTCTTTTCGTCCTAATTACTCGCTTCTCCAACCTACCACAAGGTCGAGCTTACATAGTGGTACGAATTGCGATGTCAAAAATAGGAAATTCTATATGAAGGGTAATCTAATAACTTCACATTATGTACCTAAGACTACAAATGGCCAATAGTGTGGACTAATCCAACCATCTAGCCCAGCCCACCTCGTGGGTTGTGTGGGTCGAACCTGTAAAAAGCCCGGTCCAGCCCAACCCGAGCCGTAAAATTGGTGGGTGTGTCGTAGGCCAGATTTCTTGAGCCCAGGCCACTAAATCGTGCTACTGCCCAGCCCGGGCCACAAAACCGGTCCAGCCCGACCCATGAATCAGACCAGTCAAGTCCAAGTAAATATTGAACCAAATTGTGTATAAATCAAATCGCATATATTATAATTCAATCAAAATTTAAAATAATGAAATTATTCATTAATATTAATAATTTGTATATGTTTTAATTCATTTTAAAGATTTTATGTAACAATAATGAATAATTTCAATGATTAATAATTTTGAAAAATAATTCTCATGCCGGCCCGGTCCAGCCCACAAGACCCACGAACTGCCAGAACCGCTTCCCGAACAGTGAAAACCGGTAACAGATCGTTGTGGGCCAAGATTTTTCAGCCCGCAAACCAGCCTGCCAAGTGCCAACCCATGAATTTCACGGCCCGCTTCTGGACTGTGAAACCTAAGCCCAGCCAGCTACGACCTACGGTCTGGCCCGCCTAGCCCGCACCAAGGCCACCTAAGACTATTCTATTTATCCAACAAATTTGTTACTAGTATTTCGCCATAGGCCTTAACCTATCAATCAAGTTGGCGATTTATAAGATTTCAATTTTCACACTAAGAATTCGTTTGATTCAACTTATTTTGACTTATCTGATCTAAACTGATCTTATCTTATTTTTTCTAAAATAAGTTAAAATAAATTGAACAAAACAACGCTAATAATAGAACCCTAAATAGTCTTGGTGGGAAAGAGACGAATGTAAGACTAAATCTTGTAGTAGTACTGGCAAATTCGAAAATTTAAAAGTGGGACCCGCTGAATGCAAAAAAGCGGTGGGCTAAAAAACGCACCCAAAATTCCCATTCCCGTCATCCCGTGTTCTTCTTCTTGCTCTGCCACAACTTTCTCAGAACATTCTCGTAATCTCTCTCTCTCCTCCCTCCTTAATTTCACCGCCGTTTTTTCAATTCAAAACCCTAATTTTTCCCCCAATTCTGTTATTCTACTTCCACAACTCAGATTCTTAATTTCTTCAATTCATTTGACGAAGTAGAGGTAGTTTCATTTATTATTGTTCAATTGCATTCGTTTAATTCTTGCTTATAACCTTCTTTTTTGTACGATTTTTTTTCTGGTTTTAATTCTGTCTTAGATTCTTCAATGTTCTTTTGTTGTTGCGTAATTGTGTTTTACTGGAATTTGAATGATTATCGAAGTTCATGAAGTTGATGTTTATGATAGAATATGAAATATACTAGGATTATATTTTGTATTTACACTTGTACTATAGTTAGGTTTCCTAATATTGTTATGATATCCGTTGTTGTAACCTATATATTATTATGTGTTTTGCTAGCTTATTGATTCGATTTTTAGGTATTTTTGTCTTATTGTAATAATTTTGAAGTCAAATTTGATATGTTGCGAATTAGTTTATGTCATCTATTGCATAATGAGAAGTGAAATTCTTGTGATTGATGATTCTGAAGCTCTTATTTGATAGAAATTTGGATTGATAGAAATTTGGATTGATAGAAATTTTGCAGTTTTTGAAGGAATTACGGCTTCTATGTATTAAGTTGTACTTCCTTCGATGTTATGGAACATATATGATCAACGATGGATATTAATGTTTTAGCTTATTAGTTTGTTTAACCGAACTTGCTTCAGGAATTTCGTAGTTTTTAATTCAAATTCCTTGTGTGATGATAATTTTGACTTGGTAATGCTTGGCATCTTTTTTTTTTTTTTCAGGAAAATATTCCACTCCACAACTGAATTATCAACCTAATTAATATCCTTTAATAATCATTTGGAAAGTTGAATTGTTCAAATCTTAAATCTTAATTGTTATGACATACATGATGTTTTCAGGTGTAAGGAGAAAGCCTAATTACTGATTCTTGATTCTTGATTCTTGATTCTTGATTCTTGATTCTTGATTCTTGATTCTTGATTCTTGATAGGGTTGAAGATTGAAATTTCGGTGCAAGCAAAATGGAAGTCAATGGAAAGTCTGACTTAAAGGTACCTTTATTGGAACCTCAGGACAGCGTGACAGTTAACATTCCTCCGGGCAGTGCAGATGCCGACAAGAAGATTACAACATTGAAATTTACGATCAAAGGCATTGTGTGTGCATCGTGTGCAAACTCAGTGGAGACAGTGCTAGGGAAGCTTGATGGAATCGAGACTGTTGCTGTTTCACCTATGGATGGGCAAACGGTTGTCAAATACATGCCAGATATAATTGATGTCAGTAGCAAATTCTACTCGTCTCTATGGTTTTATCCTGTCTGTTTAACTGTGTATTGATTTTCTCATTTCTTGCTAGTTCTCTTGTTTTGTTCTCTTTGAAAGGGTGTGGACCCATAGGGTCCCACCCCCCTTCTCAAGCTTAGAAGATAATTGTCTTTGAGCATTTTCTGTGAACTCATATCTAGGAGCAAAATCTGAAAATATGATTCATGATTTAGCGCTGAATATACATGGCAGCGCAATTATGATTTGTTGCTTCCCCTAAACTGCTGACAAGGAGGGATTTTCATGCATTTTATTATTCAAATTATCTCAAATATATTCATGTTATCTATTGTCATTATCATTCATTTGCGTAGTTTATATTGATCTTCTCCCTATTGTTGCTGCTTTTGTAGTCTAAAACAGTAAGAGAAACTATAGAAAATGCAGGCTTTCAAGTTGAGGGGTACACAGAGCAAGAAATAACTGTCTGTCGACTGAAAATTAAAGGAATGGCATGCACCAGCTGCTCGGAGGCTGTTGAACGTGCACTTTCAGTGGCTGATGGCGTGAAAAAGGCTGTGGTTGGCCTTGCTCTTGAGGAAGCCAAGGTCCACTTTGACCCAAATGTCACTAATCCCAAACAGATCATAGAAGCAGTGGAAGATGCTGGCTTTGAAGCTGATCTTATTAGCCCTGGGAATGATGTGAACAAAGTGCACTTAAAGCTTGTTGGGGTTCATTCCCTTGAAGATGCTAAGACTGTAAGAACTGCTCTTGAGTTAGCAATTGGTGTCAACCATGTTGACATGGATGTGGAAGAAGATAGAGTTACTATAAGCTATGATTCTGATGTAACTGGTCCCAGATCTTTGATAAAATGCATCAAAGAGGCTTCTATTGGCCTAACTTCTTATGATGCAAGCTTGTATGTGCCTCCAAGACAGAGAGATTTGGATCATTGGAACGAGATCCAAATGTATAGAAACCAGTTTTTATGGAGTTGCCTTTTTTCTATCCCTGTGTTTGTTTTATCCATGGTACTCCCCATGCTTCCGCCTTATGGAGTTTGGTTAAATTACAAGATTTACAACATGCTTACTATTGGAGTGCTGCTGAGATGTATCCTTTGTGCACCTGTGCAGTTCATCATCGGCAGGAGGTACTTATCGTTATGTGGCATATAAAATAGTGCATCCTGCAACATGTTCTATCTCGTTTCAAATTAATCATTTTCGATAATGGTGTCTTTTCAAATGCTCTTCTCAGGTTTTACGTTGGCGCATATCATGCGTTGAGGCGTAAATCTGCTAATATGGATGTTCTGGTGGCTGTGGGAACCAATGCTGCTTACTTCTATTCTCTCTACGTATTGATTAAAGCCTTAACTTCCAATGTCTTTGAAGGGCAAGATTTCTTTGAGACCAGTGCAATGTTAATATCATTTATACTCCTGGGCAAGTATTTGGAGATCGTGGCAAAAGGGAAAACATCAGATGCTTTAGCAAAGTTGTCAGAGCTTGCTCCAGATACGGCATGCTTGGTTTCACTTGATAGCAATGGAAATGTCACCTCAGAAACAGAAATAAGCACCCAACTCATACAGCGAAATGACTTGTTTAAGATTGTTCCAGGGACAAAGGTTCCTGTTGACGGGATTGTTATTGATGGTCAAAGCTATGTAAATGAGAGTATGATCACTGGAGAAGCACACCCAGTTGCCAAAAGGGCTGGTGATAAGGTATAATAGAGTATGGTAGATTCGATTTCCGTTTAGTACCTTTTTATCTTGGAATTTATTGATGATGACACGTTCTACTTTCTGTGTGATGCTACAAACAGGTTATTGGTGGAACTGTAAATGAGAATGGATGCATCATAGTAAAGGCCACACATGTTGGATCAGAGACTGCCCTTTCTCAGATTGTTCAACTTGTAGAGGCTGCTCAGTTGGCCAGAGCCCCGGTTCAGAAGTTGGCAGACCAGATATCAAGATTTTTTGTTCCAACTGTAAGTTTGTTTGCTTCCGTACCTATAACAGTCAGTTTTCTTGGTTCCATCCAAAATTTGAAGTTCTTGAGGAAATTATCTTATTGAATTATGGAAAAACCTTAAATGTGAACAATGTCATATGATGCTATTTCAGGGGAATCCTTTGCTAGGTGAGTAATGAGAGCCTCTTGGCCTAGCTAGGTTGCCGTGCTGTCAGTTGATAGGGTTTTGGCCTAGGGATGATTGGACATTATAGTCTCATACATCTCGAATCTTAGATCAACAATCTTTTTGTTTTGTTGTTAATTCTCCATATCGAGGGTTTTTGGCAATTTTCTCAATGAATCAAAGACATATATATTTGACCTTTACTTATGATCAAATATCAGGTTGTTGCTGCAGCATTTATAACATGGGTAGCGTGGTTCATTACTGGAGTAGCTGGTCTTTATCCAAAACATTGGATCCCGAAAGCCATGGACAAATTTGAACTTGCTCTGCAGTTTGGAATATCTGTGGTTGTGGTTGCTTGTCCATGTGCTCTGGGACTTGCAACTCCTACTGCGGTCATGGTTGCCACTGGTAAGGGTGCTTCACTAGGCGTACTGATCAAGGGGGGGACAGCACTTCAGAAGGCGCACAAGGTATGAACAGCTTTTGTTCGTTTGGTTGTGTCATTTGCTTAGATACTCGTATACAACACTTGACAAAATGGTTGTAGGGGGATTGTATACTGCAGAAGGTCAATTATAGATTATATTTATCAGAGATATGGAACCCACAAGTGAGATATGACAAGATAATAGTTGCGTAGCTGTATATGGTCCCAGTTAGAAGTCAATAGCAGCAACAGGGGCTGTTCAATTGACTCTTTTCAGTTAGGACACATGGAATACTGGTGATTTTGGCTTCTGGAGGGAGTTGGAATTTATAAGTTACTTTTCCTATGTGTTGGACCACCTGGCATGGCCCATTAAACCTAGTTACCAATTTGTGTGTAGGTTTCTTATCCAAAGACTACGCTTATTGGGTTCCAACTTCAATCAAAGCTCATTCCCTACCTTAAAACCCTTATTTCTGTTCTCCTCGAACAATTGTGCATTTAAATAATCCTAAAACAGCATCTTTCTCTGCTCGTTGGTCTCCGAAGGTGGACAGATGTATGCCAGACACAAAACTCAGCATGTCGGGAGGGATTTCTGCTGTACAAATTGGTTTGAATGGAGTGCATAATGTAGCCGTGTGGTATGAAGTGTTACAAATAATTTGCCCAAGGAGCCATTTTCCACAAATACATGGCTTGCCTTAGATGAAGCATAGGTGGAATTCCAATGCTTTTATTAACAACTGGATTGTGGGTGGTAGGAATTACTAATTTGTAGGATGTTCGTTCCATTCTAATCAATTCCCTCTGAAACAAGCAAATAACAACCTTATCCTTGTCTGATATTCACCACCTCCTTCATGAAGTCCTTAGTTACATAATCTGCAGTAAATGGATGCTTAAGACCTACAATATGACCATATATAGTTAGCCTGTCCACCACAATTAAGATTGTGTCTTTGCACTGGAAAGAGCGATAGCCTTCACAAAATTCATGCTTATGTTTCCTTAAGTTGTAGATGGAATAGGTAGAGGCTGCAATAATCCAGGTGAACTCAAAGGGGAAGTCTTTTGCAGTTGAACACCTGACATCCTTGAACATAACTGGCTACAATTCGCAAAAAATTTCTTCCAGCTTTCCTGAAGCTAACCTTCCTTCCTAATTTCCACTTTAAACTTTTTTCACCCTTCTAGGAAAAGTCAATCAAGGAGGGGTAATTGTTAATTCCTTGCACACTTCTAGTATTTTGGAGCCACCAATATACTTTCTGGCTTCTATGAAATGAAGGTAGAGACTAGAGAGAGGTGCTGAGAAAGTTGATATCTAGATTTTGAATAATCGAACACTTTCTTTACGTTATAATCTGTAATTTCTGTTTAAGATGATGAGTTTATTCCATAGAATTGATAACTGTGCAGTTAACATTGTAGCTGGTCAATTCAGGGTTTACTGTTTAGTATAGATGCACTGGTTCCATGCTGATATGCCTACTCCAATGACTAACTATCTTCTCTCCCCCCCCCCCTCCACCCCTTTTCTCCGTGTCTCCTATTCAGTGATTATCAACGCCTTATCAATATTTCATTAGATATATAATTTCCTGAGGAGTTGATTTTTGTTTTGTTGTTCTGCCTTTTTGGCTTGCAAATAGACTACATAAAGCACCTCATGGTGCATCTACCCTTTTTTAAAGGGCAATTAGGTCTTATGACTTATAGTAATATGACTTCTCAGCATTGCTTTAGCAATTCGACTCTTTGAGCTAATTTTGATGTTCGATCTTGATACTTCCTGTCATCGTTTTGATTTGGTAATTTTCCTGCAGGTTAAAGCGGTGGTCTTTGACAAGACCGGAACATTGACTGTAGGAAAGCCCATTGTTGTCAGCGCTGTTCTCTTTTCAGGGGTTACAATGGATGAATTTTGCGATATGGCGATTGCTGCAGAGGTAAGTGCAGTTATTTGGTTGCTTCACTGGTTATAGAGTTAGATGTTTGCGGATGAGATGTGTGTCATGCACTGTGCGCTTTTTCAGAAAAATGTGCTTCCAAATGTTTTATTTTCAATGCTTTGAGTATTGCGTAAGGAGGTATTAGTTGCTAATGTTTTTCTAAGTCTTTTTTGTGTATTTGTCATCATTATGATGTAACTGAAATCACTTTATTGCTCTTTCCCCACTTTATTGTTCTTTCCTCTAATCTATTTGCAGGCAAACAGTGAGCACCCTCTTGCAAAAGCTGTGGCCGAACATGCTAAGACTCTCCGCAAGAAACATGAATCATTGGTGGACCATGTCGAAGATGCAAAGGATTTTGAGGTGCACCCTGGAGCTGGAGTGAGTGGAAAAGTTGGTGAGAAGATCGTTTTGGTGGGAAACAAGAGGCTCCTGCAGGATCATAATGTGCCAATGAATCATGAGGTTGAGGACTACATCTCAGGGACAGAAAAATTGGCTCGAACTTGCGTGCTAGTTGCCATTGATGGCAAGGTTGCAGGGGCTTTTGCTGTGACGGATCCAGTGAAGCCAGAGGCAGGGCGTGTCGTTAGATTTCTCCAGTCCATGGGAATCTCAAGCATCATGGTAACTGGTGATAATTGGGGTACTGCAACAGCGATAGCAAGAGAAGTTGGCATCGATCAAGTTTTCGCAGAAACAGATCCAATCGGAAAAGCTGCAAAGATAAAGGAAATTCAGGTGGGTTTGCTGATACCAATATACATGGCTTTTCTTTGTACCAAAAAATATATATACTTCCTCTTTTCTGAACTAAGTTAAACACTTCTCTTATTTCAGAATGGAGGGAGTATATATATATACATATATATATATATATATATATATACATATATTATATATTATATACTATACATATATATACATATACATATACATATAATTACATATATATATATATACATATACATATATATATATATATATATATACATATATATATACATATATACATATATACATATATACATATATACTATATATATATATACATAATATATATATTATACATATATATATATACATATATATATATATATACATATAATATATATATACATATATATATATATACATATATATATATATACATATATATATATATACATATATATATATATACATATATATATATATATGTATGTATGTATATATTTACATACATACATACATGGGTATTCTTTCTTCTTTTGTCATTTCATGTCTCCTGCGACCTTGGTGATGAGTTTATATGTCTGTGTGGCACTGTCAAATTTTTGTCAGTAGTTATTGACATTAGGCCGTAGATTACCTCATGAACCTAGGTAGGGAATTATATTTGAGAACACAGTTGATTTTCCCTGGGTTTTTTAGTCCCTTAAACGGAAATTCTTGCACAGAAGGGGCATATACATCAAGGAGGAGGTAAGGAAGGTAATAATATGCAAAAGCTTGAATAAGTTGTTCTAGAATTAAAGGGGATATATTTCCTGTGAATAACTACACCTCACGGAGAGTCCAGAGCCTGTTCTTGGCACGACTGAGTATCCATATTCCGCAATGAAAGATAATAGAGCTTTAAATATTGATGTTATTTGTCTGTCTCGTGTGTGCTAGGGTGCATGTAAATTTGCTAGACATTTGTTGTGGACTTTACCTTGTTTCTTGATGAGAGTTAAATTTTTTAGATAATTCAAATTTGCATTTTATTAATAAAATGGAGGGAAGAAAATCTCAACTGATCACCAGGTATTCCTTCTCAGAAGAAGGAAACTTTTATAGTGATAACACACCCAATGATGAGGAGATTTTCCATCTCCTAAAATTACACTTACATACCATTACAAATATGAATTCAGCTCCACTTAGAAACCCCAACCCGACATGAACCAATCTTAAATAACTTGAACTTATCATAATTTGCAATAATAATTATATATTTTACCTAATTGGCTAAATGTTTTGAGCATAACCCGAAATTAACACCAAAAAATCAATTTTGAATTGGCCCTTAAACCCAACATGTGTTTCTGATAACCGACCCACCCTTGAACCAATTTTGAGTAGAATTGACAACTCTATTCTCTACATTTGTAGTGCAAGTTGAGAGTAGAAGTATATGTTTCGGTTGTCCTCTTTTTGGATGCAATGTTGGATCGAATCCTAATTATGTTGTTTCTGACAATCCAGATGAAAGGTGTGACAGTGGCAATGGTGGGAGACGGAATAAATGATTCCCCTGCCCTAGTTGCAGCTGATGTCGGAATGGCAATAGGTGCTGGCACTAATGTTGCTATTGAGGCAGCTGATATAGTTTTGATTAAGAGCAACCTAGAAGATGTGGTGACAGCGATCGATCTCTCCCGGAAAACTATGTCCAAAATACGTCTTAACTATGTGTGGGCCCTCGGCTACAATGTCCTCGCAATGCCCATTGCTGCAGGAGTTTTGTTTCCCTTCACTGGGATTCGGCTTCCACCTTGGGTTGCAGGGGCTTGCATGGCTGCCTCATCCCTTAGTGTTGTTTGTTCTTCTCTTCTATTGCAGTCTTATAAGAAGCCATTGAATGTTGATAGAATTTCAAGGCTGACCCCATAGATTTTAAATTTTTTTCAAAATCTTGACAAAATTTTAAACTCAGGTATGTATTGCAAAGTGTAAAACAATATTATGTGCAATATATTACCATTTTTGCCAGGTTTTTTTTTCCCCAACAGTCAGTACAACAATAACATTATAGCATACGGTCTTGTAGGTTTCAGCAATTGAGTATATTTTTTTCCTAAATGTGAATACCAGCTTACATATTGTATACATAGTATTATATGAGAATTTCTTTTTTTAAAATAATCAAACCTTATTGTTGCAATTTTCTTCTTTGAAGAATTGTGTTAATCAGACTCTCGATGAGAAGAGTGACCTTTGATAGAGAAAAACCCTCACCAAAGAATCTAGAAAACATTGCTAAGTTGGTTGATGACCAGGGCAGCGCTGAGCACGTGCAATATAGGCAATTGTATAGGGCCATAAAAAAATGTAGGGTCCCATTTATATTAATATGGACTCCACAAATTATTATAATAGACGGTCTAATTTTAATATAAAATTAGACAATGCAAACCTAAGTTCTCCTAAGAAGCCCATTCAATTTCTCTCTAACCTAACACTATTTTTAGGTATCTTGCACCATCCTAGTCGTCCATTCTCTTCTCCTTCTTTTATTTCCCTTCTAAATTTTGAATTAGAACAAATAATTTTTAAAAATAGTCCGTCAGTCTTACAAAATGGATTAAGCTAGTCATTAAATGGATTAAATCAGTCACTAAATGAATTAAAGAATGTTATTAATGAATAGATTAAACTGGTCACTAAATAGATTAAAATGGTCACTAAATAGATTAAAGTAGTCACTATATTAAGAAATATGATCTATTCTCTTCTTAATATTGGGCTTGGGCCGCGCCTACTTTTAAATTAAAAGTAGACGGTCTCTTACAAGACCAACTGTATTGACTCATTGTATAAATCATTTTTCGTTGTTGAGGTTGGATTCATGTAGCATCTTTATTTGAGAAATGTGATAGATATGTAACAAAATAATAATTTAAGTAATCATTTAATAATTTTAATACATTCCTAAACGAAAAATTGATGTCACTCTTCAAATATTTCAAAAGAATATTTTTTTAACAAGTTTTAATCATTAAATAAGGCTAGTTTCCTTTTCTTTATATTAATAAGTCATAACAAACTAAGTCATATGCCAAATATAATTTATATTGGACGTAAACAAGTCCAACTTACCCACTGCACCATGTAAAACCATTACATTAAGGGTAATGGTAAAATCATGAGTTGATTAACTATTAAAATATAGAGCAATTATGTTAATATGTGAATATTTTTTATTTTATAATCCAAAATTTAAAATTTGAAATATATGTGTACTTTTAGAGTGACCCCAACAGTTGCCCTTCTAGTGGTTTGTTTAGAGAGATAACATAAAAGTAATATTAGTTTATTAGGAGAAAGAAAAAATTTGGCAAAAAAGTGATGTCCAGCTCTTCATGATGGATGAAGAGAAAATATATGATGAGGTAGGTTAAAGAGTAGAATAGAGAAATATGATGACCACAAGTTGGAGGACTACGATTGAAATTAATGGAATTGAAATGACTAGAGTATGAATGAGAGAAAATAGTGAGAAAGTAATAAAATAATCGATGACCACAAATTATAGGGCAACTATTGGGTATACTCAATTTCTCTGAAATGAACTATGAGATTTTAACTACCAATATACTACAATATCAATATTTAATGTTTCAAAGTAAAACATAATAAAGTCTTATAATTATATTCAACAATAAAAATATACAAGTTTTTGATCTCCAATATTTTTTTTTTATTAAGGTAACAACATTCTCTAACCCCAATTTCATTAAAATTGTTATTTTTATCCCCAAATTCTTATACTTTCTTTTAAAAATTAACTTATCATGCCATAACGTCTATCGCCAATCTCGTACTAGACTGAAGACGAAAAACTAATTAATAAAATCAATTATGAAAAATTTATGAACAATAATATATTTTGATAATTGTAACTTATCCGACACATCATACGGGCCAAAATATTAGTGAAAAAAAGTTACTAGCTCTGTGTTTTATTATGTGTAACGATCTAACATAAAGTAGAAATGGAAAATGTGTAATCATTGCAAATAATCGAAAACGGAGGTGGTAGAATATCACATTAATATGCATAAGTAGTACTAAGTACTAGTTTGTTCTCGAAAAAAATAAGAATAGTTGGCCTGCCCCATTTTGCTGCCCAGGTGTATTCCACTTTGCGTCCCAAAGTTGTGGAACATCCCTCCTACCCTCTCTCACCTCTTTTCTCCCTCCTTTTCATTTGATGATCACTTCTTCCCTGAGATTACAAAACAACAAGCTTTCTGCTGAAAAGATGATTAAGGTAAGTTAAATCTTATTTATAACTCTCAAATTAACATTAATTAGATTTCTCTAACTTGTTAAATTTTTATACTTTCTTGTTCATTTTGTCTCCCACTTCCCTTGTTAATTATGAACTTCAAGTTTCCATATTGGGTTGACCTGTTATTGATTGTTTATGTACTAACTTAGCTGAGTTCAAATCTTAAATCCCAGAAAGATTTGTTCTTTTTTTTGTGTAATTAAGTTTTGTAATTAATAAGTTTGTGTGAAGTTGTAAACCCTAGGTTGGAATACTGTGCAATTTTTCTGGGTTTTTTTGGTTTACCTTATACTTAGCAATTGAGTTTCTAGGTTGTTTTTGTTGTTGGGTTTTGTTGTTGTTTGTTGAGTGTTAAAGATTTGGTTTGAATTTGGCCAGCAAATGGAAATTTGAGACTGTCTAGCTGAGGGAGATAAAGGTTTGGTTTGGCCGACGGATTCTTGGAATTTAGGTTTTAAGTGTTGCTTTTTATATGGATAGATCGAGTTTAGGAGGCGGGTTTTTATCGGGGTCAAATGGTCGATTATTGGATATGGAAATGCCGGTTGATAAGTTCCAACACCGTCAAATGGGTCACTCATTAATGACCCATCAAGCTCTTGAGTTACATCCTATGAATATGATGAGTGGAGCTGAAAATGAGCAACCACTTGGGTTCTTGGAGGCGAAAGGGTTGTCGTTGAAGGGCATGTCTATGGATTTCAATAAGGGGAAGGGCATCTCTCTTGGGTGTTCGCCGAGTAATAATAATACTAGTGAAGATGAAGAGCCGAGTTTTACAGAGGATATGAATGGTGAGAACTGTAATGTTGCTAAGGATAGAAAGGAATCACCTTGGCAGCGGATGAAGTGGACTGATAACGTGGTTAGGCTTCTAATAGCAGTTGTTGCTTCTGTTGGCGATGAGGGAATGTTCGAAGCTAAGGATGGTTTGAAGAGGAAATCTGCAATGTTGCAAAAGAAAGGCAAGTGGAAGATGGTCTCGAACGTTATGATCAGCAACAACTGTTCTGTGTCTCCTCAACAATGTGAGGACAAGTTCAATGACTTGAATAAAAGATACAAGAAGTTAAATGACATTCTTGGTAGGGGAACTAGTTGCCAAGTGGTGGAAAATCCATCTTTAATGGATGCCATGCCGCACTTGACTGAAAAGGCGAAGGATGAGGTGAAAAAGATTTTGAGTTCAAAACATTTGTTTTATCGGGAAATGTGTGCTTTTCATAATGGTCAAAGAATACCTGGCTGTCATGACATTGATTTACAAGCTCATTTATTGCCTCTGGCTAACCACCCAAATGAAAACAATCTTTCTGAGATGCAAGAAGCCGACAGAAATGATGAGTCAGACAGTGATGACTCTTATGAAGAAGATGAGAAGAATATTGATACCAAAGCTGGGAGGAGGGAGGAATATTATGCAAGAAGCAGCAGGAATAGAGGCAGGGCTAGCTTCTCACTGTTGTCCAGTGGGCAGGATTGTAATAGAATGGAATTGGAGCCAACGTTTCCGGAGATGACAAAGTCACCGACAGAACAGAGAGCCCAGATTCAGCATCGAATGTTGCAACTTGAAATGCAAAAGGTCAGGTTGCAGGCTGAGGCACTTGACATTGAGAAACAGCGGCTGAAATGGTTAAGATTTCGCAGCAAGAAAGACAGAGAACTTGAGAAATTGAGGCTGGAGAATGATAGGATGAAACTAGAGAACGATCGGATGGTTTTGCTGCTTAAGCAAAAGGAAATGGTGCTAGGTATGCAAAAGTCAGAAACATCATTAGAGCGCACTTCCCTTAGCATTGACAGAGGAAGAGATGGAACCAAAACCGATAGGCATCTGTAGTAGCTGAAGGAAGTAGGTCAGTTCTCTTGGTGAAATATTGTTTGTACACTATTTGACTTTATACAAGCATAGCTTAATCCAAGTTGGAGAGTTGTGTTATTGTAGTGCTGTTGAATTTTGATATTCCTGAAATTTATGTCTTGAATCCAGAGGTTGAGTGACTAGCTTATGTTTCTCCGTATCTCCTTTTTTGCCGAGTTTAATATTTTCTCTCTGGAAATTTGTTTCACAATTACTCTCTTTGGCTAATTGTTTTTTGACCTGTTATGTTGACAACAATGAATGATCTTGAATCTTGACTTCTCTGGCTGTGCCTCATAATGGTGTTCGTAATGAGCAATGGATCTTTGATCGCCAAACCAAGCTGAGAATCATGGTACTAGAGATTACTTGTTACTTTGTTAGGATGTAGTTGATGCTATTGAGTGGATAAAAGCTTGGTTTGTTTGGTTTTCCTCAAAGAATATTTGATTATGTTGCTGAATTTGGCCAAAACTTAAATACTTCTCCCTAAGGCTACATTTACTATCTTAGTGGTTATATAATATCCGAAGGCTTGGTTAATATCCGACTTTCTTGTTCATTTGATACATAATATGAGCCTTTCTTCTACTCTGCCTGTTCCCTAGAAAAAACACTATATCATCACGTGGAAACTTCTGTTTCGTAGTGCTTAACAGTGTACACACACACACACACACACACACACACACACACACACACACACACAAAGATTTAAATGGCAGCATATCAGTCCTGCATTCAAGGTACGTCAATTTAGCTTCAAATTTTATTTCTGTGTATGTGTATGTGCGTGTGTGATGTGATGGGTTTATATCTAAAACTTTGTTCTTGATTCATCTCTCTTGTTCACACAGTCAGGTAGCTGTATTGTAAATTATTTATGTACCATACTGTTGTTGGAACAATTAACTTTCAGTGTATATCGATACCTTGTGTGGTTAGCTGTAGAATTTATCATCCTCTTGCCCCCCATATAAATCAAGCACATATTCTGTTGAAAGCTAACAGCTGCTGCAGATTGGAACGATTGTGGTAGTGCTGGTCTTGCAGACATTGTGGATTTATACAATAGGTTTAGAGTATCAGATCAAACTTGAGGTACAGATAATAGGATTTGTACAATATGTCTTGTAGACATTACTTCTTTACATTAAGCTTTATGCTGACTTAGGCTGTGTTTAGTTCAAAGGAGAACATTATGAACTTTTATTTTGAATGAAATGTAAATTTCATTGCATATAGGATTTCAACTTCATTTTCCTTTTGTTCGGATTCTTGATTTAGAAAGTTATAAAGAATAACCAAAATGGAAATGGAGGGTATGGAAGGGAGGAGAAGAATGAAGGTGAGGGATATGGAGAATGAGGTAGAATTCTTTCCTTACAAAGGAAATAACATTCAGTCTTTAACCTAAGAATATCATTCTCACTCCTTTACAAACCAAACAAAGAATGACGAGATGACGAATGTTCCCAGAAATAAAACTTTCTCCCAACCAAACACAACCTTAGCGACTTAAGTAACATGTTTCGATTGCACAGTTATTTTGAGCAATTTGTTGATGGGCGCCCGCCTTCTCCGGTTTCTCTGAATTCTTTCTTGGCTTAAATTTGGTTGATGCACCTTTTCTGGTGGTTTCTTTCTGTCATCTCACATCTTTACAATATTCCAATTAATATCATCTTGGTAAGGGCACCTCGCTTTCATTTCATAGCTTATTTGGCAGATTATTCTGTAACTATATTTTTAAGGAAATATTGTTTTAAATAAGTCAACTTTTGTGCGATCTTCTCATTTTAAGTCTACCCTTTGATTATCCTTGATTGAGTTAGGCTTGTATGTCTGTTTTCTTCTATTGAGTTGTTTTAACCTGTTTGTTATTTGTTTAATAGGTTACTTATGATATGTGTTACAACGTCTCAACCCCACCTTCGCCTCCCTCACCTGTTTTAGAAGAAGGAGCGTTGTAACACGTATCATAAGTAACCTACTAAACAAGTCATAAACAGGTTAAAACTCAATAGAAGAAAACAGACATACAAGTCTAACTCAATCAGGGATAATCAAAAGGCAAACTTAAAATGGAAAGACTGCGCAAATGTTGACTTATTTAAAACAATTTTGCCTATTTCTAATTCATGTATTTTCCATTATTTTCCATTATAGTACTTCCTCCGTTTCAAAATAGATGATACATTTTGACTAAAACGCTTTTCGATGCACTACTTTGACTACTAATATCTTTAATTATGTATTAGAGTAAAGTATAAAATTTTGATTTTCTGAAAATATACATTAAGACAAATCCAACAACATATTACATTATAACATTTGATTTTACCTAATAGTAAATAATGCATGGTCAAACCTCATTCATGAATAGTGGAAAAGTTAAAATGTATTATCTATTTTGAAACGGAGGAAGTATAAATTTGCTTTAAGTGACAAGACATTTGAGGTATACTTTATACTATTGCAATTTGCAAAGCTGACTCAATAGCACCCCCTTGTAATAGGCATTGTGCTTTGAGGTCAGATTACCAAAACTGAAAAGCAAAGGGCATATTTTTGACTACTTCATTGTATTTGTGGCTACCGTTTCTCCAACGTATTGGAAATTTGGCTTTTAATTATTGCTTTCATGCAGGCTTACATGCTAAAAGTTGTTTAAGTACATGTATTCTGATTCAGCTATATATGCTAATATTATTTGCTTTTGCTAGTGACGTACTATAATACTCCCTCTATTCCGTATTTATATTATGCTTATAAATTATAATCGTGTGGCCAGAGATTCTAAACTTATATTTGAATACTTTTTTAGAGTGTGTGTAAGAAAATTTAAGTAATATGATCCATATCGGACTTTATTAGATTCATATCGGACTTTATTAGATTCATATCGATGTACTTTTTCTAATGTAAATAATGTGCATAGTAAATTGTGGAAAATCGAGTGCGAAGAAGATACAGAGGGTCGAGGGAGATGTGGAGTAGCTTGGCTTCAGTTCGTGTTTGGTTTTTGCATTGATTACTCTTCGTTACTTGGGGTTTCAGTTCGTGTCAAGTCAATTACTAGGTACTTCAAAGTGTAATTGGGTTCATTTTGTGATTTTTGTAGCCAACGTTGCATTCAATGCACGTAAAGACAGTATAATTGGTATAATGTCAATGCAATTTTACAAAATAGTCGGATTTGTAATTTTTTTTAATAAGTTAAAGAGAAACTTTGACAAATTGGAAGGAATAAAAGGGATTTCAACTTGCCAAGGGTGACAATCAATCCCCAAACTTTCTGAAATCGAGAGAAAAGCTCTAACAACTAGGCTATCTCTGACTATCACTTCGATTTGTAAATGAGGTTGCCATATTTGTATGTTTGTATCTTTAAGTAGAAAATGAAAAGGCTCTGATATTGATAAATTAAATTTGTGGTCAAATCTCTTGTATTATTTTAATTGATGGATCATAGCTAGGAAGAAGCTTCCTCTGAAGAAAAGTATTTTACGTAACATCGTTGAAGAGTTGGGAAATAAAAAAACGTGCAGGAATGTTTAGCTGCCTTATGAAGCAAATCTGGAAACTTAGTCTTGAACCAGCCGAAATTAGTTTTCTTTAGGTAAATAGGAAATTTATTGCTAGAGATCAAGGCACAACTAGTAATTAAAGTAAGATAAACGGATTCATATTTAACGAGTAGAAATTACAATGATTTTTAAGTAAAATTGGTTGTGATGAGGATTGAATCCCAACTTTGTATACGTATTAAGGTAAATCAATGTTTTTTTTTCAAGGGCTTATAAAGAGTCGAAAACGTATTTCACATTTTCGCTAGATAAAAGAAATTGCTCTGATTAATTAGATCTTTAATCTGCGTTTGTTGCGATTTTTTTTTTCTTTTTATTATAGATTATAAATGTGTGATTTTAATGCACCGTACTCTTATAAGTTATAAGGGGTATGGAGTCACCACTTTTCATTCTTTGAAGTAGATATGAATGGGTTAAATCTTTATGATTTGTAAGTGCTCAAATTTGAACTAATTTTTTTTGGTTAAGTGATAGTCACAAGGAGTCAAGGTATGGACGATGTTTAATTTTATATATCTCGTGGTTTCTTCGTAATAATCTATGAAATATATTAGTTGATATTCATGCATCCAAATTAATAATGGTAACTACTTGTTTTTATACTACATATTTATTTCCTATAAAGAAAAATATACACATGCCCATCATACGTTTTATGGGTTGGTGGTTTTCTTTAGTTTGTTTATAGTATACTTTTATCTATAGCATGTACTTTTGGTTTCTTCTCATTCAAAACTTTTTTGAAGAAAGTTTTTGGATCGAGTTTGTCCTAAATCGTCGTTGTGATTTAGAATAGTAACATATTATAGAGACATTTTATAAGAGTCGGAAAATTTATACTAGATATTTTGGATATTTCCTAAAAAAAAGTTACTATATGCATTATTTACACATTTTTTCCACGTAATTTATTTTAGTTTTTTTTTTGAATTTCTATTTATCGTCCTAAAATTACTTAAAATTGATAATGATGACGAACTGACAATAATTATGTCTAATGGTTTGCAACTTTGCGTCCTGTGAATTTCACCCCATACAAATTATCTTCTTCTTTGTTTCTTATCGATTACAAATCTTGAATCTCGTAAAATTTTGAAGGAACTAATTCCGATCTCAAGCATTATTGGACGGAGTAAGATGTACGCGGATGGTGGATGCTCCTAACAAGGTCAAATTGGTGCACATGTTGCGTGGTGTTGGGCAACTTGGCATGGCCCATGCACATGTGACATAATGCCGACGCCCCCAATCACTCCATTAGCCAAGATTTTCATTAATACTTCGAAAGCACATGGAAATTATAATATACTTAGTAGAATCAAGCTACATATTATCTTGTTCATATTGTATTCAAATTAGGGTATGTTATATTCGACAACAAAAAACTGAATTGAATTGAAACTGATTGCAATTGAACCCAATTGAACAGAATTAAATTATAACTAATAGAAATGATAGTTGGAGCTAATTGAATTGAGTTGAACTAATTTCAACAGTACTTAAATGAATTAAACTTAACTCAACTGGTTGCAACTGAACTTTATTATACTTAAAATAAGTTAGGAAGAACAAAACCTTAGTTGAGTTTAAGCACTGAATTTTGTTCAAGATCGATTCGTTTTTAGATTTTTTTTACGTTTGGATTTTTATGTTTGACTAGTTTATTAATTGAGACGAAATCTATAATGAAGATGTATTTATAAATGGGTTTTGTGTTAGGTTAGCTAAAATTACGTAAATTTTATTCAAATTGCTTAATGAAAATTATAAAACTTTATTTATTATATCTAATTGAGCTTGTGAATGAACATAAATAATCTAGTAATATTTATTGATGTTCAAGCTCCAACGTTGTTTAAACAAATAGAGATCCACATTGTCTTTGTAGAAAATCTTTAATCGAACCTCATAATGGAATATGACGAAGTTATTGTATTTTACACAAACAACTTCGAATTTCGAACGTAAACTTACGCGCCTTCGTAATACTACAATAAGATAAATTAGCATAAAATTTTATAGATATCTCTTCATATTATTTTCATCCTAAGCTATTAGCCAAGTAAGAAATAAGACAATTTTATAAACCTATTTAACATGAATTAGACACTATCGTTTTAGCCTTACCAAGATACCTACTACTTGTATTATCTTTTAATAGTTAAACTTTTGTTTTTGACCCTATTTACAAATTCCCCCTTGACTATTATTTGTAATATATGGTTAAGACAAAATATAACAATGTGAGGTTTTGTTTGATTCGTCTCAATATGTACTTTTAGAATATCGACTTTTTATATGTTTTTACAAATACAACATTAGATATATAAAGGTTGAAAGTAGTACATCGACATGCGTGAAAAGTGTAAGTGTAATTATTATTTAGAAACAAAAATAGTATATAATGGAATCGACCAAAATTCATGATTTTTCAAGCACAATTTCAAGTATCCTATTCCCAAATTCTAGTAGGTCAACTTATTTCTTCTTCTTTTTAATCTTCAACGTGTGAAAAAGTCTAAAAAACTTTGCCCTTTCCTCCCATATTAGGGCCCAACCGCCCAAAGCCATTTTCCCATATATTTGGCCGCCGCTCAATTTCGACCAACCATCCTTTCAAAAGCTCCACTAAAATAAAACATTTCATTTCTATTTTCCAAAAACATCAACATTTCCAAAAAAAAAAATACTATTTCCTCTATTTCAATTTAGTCGTGACATTTTTTATTTTAATAAGTTTTAATTTAATTGTGACACTTTTATTTGGGTAATAATTTTTTTCGATCTCTTTCTTAATACATGAGACCCCTCTATTGTCTTTGGGCTTGTTCTCTTTGGCACAAAAAAACTGAACTGAATTGAATTAAACCGTACTGAATAATGATATGTGAGAGTAAAAAGTATTATTGAAAGTTGAACTGAAATGAAAATAAGCTACAAGGAACATACCTTATCTCTCTCCTCTCAAAAAATTTCTTAGAAATCCGTGATTTAAAAAATATCACAACTCACTACTAAAGGTCTGTTCTCTTCGGCATAAAACAACTAAACTGAAATAAATAGTGATATGTGATGAACTGAAAATAAACTACGGAGAACAGACCCTAAATTGAAAGGGAGGAAATATAAAAAAAAGCCACAATTACGTTATAAGGCCCGTCATATAAATATCTCCACTAGAGAACTCCCTTTAAAAAGGAGACACACAGTTCCAACCCTCGGTCTCTTTCTCTCTCAGCAAACCCTCGCACCACATTTTTCTCTTTTCCTGCATTCTCTCTCCTCCATCCCGCAGCGCAAGCATAGGCGAGCCTTGCAGGTTTCTCTCTCTTCTTTTTCTCTCTCTATAATAGTATTTTCAGTATTTCTAAGATTCGCCGTTAAAAAAGTTATTTTCTGATTCTCGTTTCTCATTCTCTTGTGTAAGATTTTTTATGTTTGTTGATTTGTTCTTCATTGTAGGTTTGTTCTTGTGATTTCGAGTTTGAATCTGAATCTCGATCTGTTTATTAATTCAAATTTTAGATCTTTTGTGTTTTTGTTGTTTTTGTTGTTTTTTGCTTGTTAGATCTGTAGATCTGGATTGTTTTCAGTTGATTATCGTGTTTTTTTGTGGATCTGTATGAATTTTGTTGTTTTTTAGTGTTGATTTGACTGGATCATTGTATAATCGCATTTGAATTTTAGATCTGAATGATTAGGTTGTTTTTTTGCGCGCTGTAAGCAGCTGAGTAAGCTTTAAGCAAAAATTTTAGCTTTTTTTGGTGTATAATTTTGAATTTACTTCTTAGGATGAATAATGTTACCATGATATGATGTAGATTTATGTTTAATTCATAGGTTGCTAATAACTGCTAGGTTATAAGAAGTTCATGATGTAATTATTGAGTTTTGTAAAATCCTACATCTAATTAGTTTGATTAATCACGTATTGTTTTATGATACATAAATATCTGCCTTTTGAATGCGAATCTGAATAATGAACTTTTTATAACTTATCTTTGACATCAAATGAATTATTTAGACTTTTTTGGTCTACAATTTTGTATCTACTTCAGCGTGCATTACGATGAATAATGATATGATATGGTATAGTTTCATATTTAGCTCATAGTTTGCTAAGGATTGCTAGGTTAAAAGAAGTTCAGGAAATAATTAATGAGTTTTGTAAAATCCTCGCGTCCAATTAGTTTAATGAATCATGTTTTGTTTTATGATACGTAAATTATGTACCTTTTGAATGTGAATTTGAATAATTAACTTTTTAAAACATATACAAGCATTGGTAGACTTGAATGACAGAAGTATGACTTAAGATGTCATATCAATGGTTCAAAGTGAGTCTTTGTTATAAGTTGAATATTTCCTTCATTTTCTGCTGTTGGTGCTAATACGGCAATTTGGTGCACTCCAGGAAATTAATTAAAAGCGATGGCTGAGATTAACAGACAACCCTCAGTTATGCAGAAGGCCGGTGCTGGCCAACTCCACCTCACCAGTGGCCTATCACAAATCACCCAGCCTCGTTATGGAGGTTTCCAAAACACTGCTATGGTTCAGAGGCGTTTTGCTTATGGAAACTACACTAATGCTGCATTGCAGAACCCAGCATGCCATGCTACCCAGGATTTGTCTTTCGTCTCCAACATCGGTGCACCTGTTGTTGCATACGCTCCTGCTGAGAAAGGACCTGCTGCTTTTGCCATTGATTTTCTTATGGGAGGAGTTTCAGCTGCCGTATCAAAAACTGCTGCTGCCCCAATTGAGCGTGTGAAGCTTTTGATTCAGAACCAAGACGAGATGCTTAAGGCTGGTCGTCTGTCTGAACCTTACAAGGGCATTGGTGATTGTTTTAAGAGAACAGTTGGCGAAGAGGGTATGATTGCCTTGTGGAGAGGAAACACTGCTAATGTCATCCGTTATTTCCCCACTCAGGTGCCTTTTGTTCTAGATTGCTTCTGTCTGCTTAAATATCTGATATTTTTTCTGTTTTCAATTATTAAATGTTAACTTTTTTTGCCAGGCCTTGAACTTTGCCTTCAAGGATTACTTCAAGAGATTGTTCAATTTCAAGAAGGACAGAGATGGTTACTGGAAGTGGTTTGCTGGTAACTTGGCTTCTGGTGGTGCTGCTGGTGCCTCTTCCTTGTGCTTTGTCTACTCTTTGGATTATGCCCGTACTCGTCTTGCAAATGATGCCAAGGCTGCCAAGAAGGGAGGAGGAGACAGGCAATTTAATGGTCTTGTTGATGTTTACCGCAAGACCATGGCAACAGATGGTATTGCTGGGTTGTACCGTGGATTTAACATCTCATGTGTGGGTATCATTGTCTACCGTGGTTTGTACTTTGGGCTGTACGATTCAGTGAAGCCTGTTGTTTTGACCGGAAATTTGGCGGTTAGTTACAGACTTGAGCATTTGCTTTTGTTTTTATGTTTTGTTGGTTGGATTTTTGCTTGTTTGACCTGGTTTAGTGCTTTTAACAATCAGTATTATTTTGGTACCTCTGGCTGCAGGTTGTTATTGTTTCGAGTTTCATATCTCTTCTATGATTAGGGTTGTTGGTGGGGAATGTACTGGACATTTTCTGTCTGGTCTACTACCCTTTAGTTGATCTCACTATGAGTAATTGAGAATTTGTGATTATGATGAAAATAGTTTGATAAAGTTATTTGATAAACATCTTTAAATCTTGGAATTGACTAAAACATACTGTATGTTTTGTTGATTGCAGGATAGTTTCTTTGCTAGTTTTGCTCTTGGTTGGCTCATCACCAACGGTGCTGGTCTTGCTTCTTACCCAATTGATACCGTCCGAAGAAGAATGATGATGACCTCCGGTGAGGCTGTGAAGTACAAGGGCTCATTCGACTGCTTTGCTCAGATCCTCAAGAACGAGGGTGCCAAGTCTCTCTTCAAGGGTGCTGGTGCCAACATCCTTCGTGCCGTTGCTGGTGCTGGTGTGTTGGCCGGTTATGACAAGCTTCAGGTCATTGTCTTCGGAAAGAAGTACGGTTCTGGTGGTGCTTAAGTCTAAAGCCCCCGACAACTTCGGTGGTAGATGTTGATGAAAATTTATTTTTTTGGGGGAAGTGGTATGGGATTAAGAGGTGGGCAGTTTTTATATACTCGAAAAAGTTTGAATAATAATGTAGGGTTTTAAGACTTTTTAGAGGGACTAACCCCACAGTTTTCCCTGAGAATTCTTGCTCGGATTAAAATATTTGTCCTTGTGGAGCATGTTTGGAATTTATTGCTCCATGGAGTTTTTCTGAATTAGGTATATGAGGTCAAATTTTGTTTATGTCTGAATTCAGAACTATTGTGGCCTTCCATTGAATGGAAAGGAAAAAGCTCATTTTTTTTCATTATCGTGTTGCTTTTTCATACCTCATTTTGCTCTCCTTGCGTTTGTTCAAAGTAGGCTGATCTATGTATTTTCTTCATATTATTGGTTGCCAGACTTGCTACACTACTAGCTCTACGGCGACCTTAGCCCTGTATCTAGTTGTGAATGGGTTGGTGGCCGTGCTGCTTTTCTGGTGGCCGCATGGCCCTGTTTTGCTCCTGTGGCTACTTTTTGAGGGTGTGAATAACTGAAGTGCGCAAGTGATGCATGCAGAGTGGATTTTTCTTGGCGAATAGGGATTTCCATATCGTTCCATCTTCAATACTGTTCATCGTCGTTCTAATTCTGCCCAGTCTGCTTCAATGGTTGAGTTCCTGTCGTCATAATCTGTAGGAAAAATAAAACCAACATATTCGAGGATTGTCTATAGTTCTGTACATGAGTACATGACCATGTATGACAGTATAACACCCTTTTCACCAAATAGCTTCAACGAGTTCCAGTGGTGCACTGTTGTCGGCTCATCGCTATATATTATGGTCATGACTCATGAGAACCACTGGTTGAATGGGGAGTTGGGGATGATAAGGCATAATTCACCAAATAGCTTCAACGAGTTCCAGTGGTGCACTGTCGTCGGCTCGTCGCTATATATTATGGTCATGACTCATGAGAACCACTGGTTGAATGGGGAGTTGGGGACGATAAGGCATAAATGATACCGCATTTGAACTTTATTACTGTAGTTAGAAGCTAATAAGTCATAAGCTATACGCCATGCCTATCTTAGAGCAACTCCAATGGTGCACATTAGGGACTTGCTAGCAAATAAATAAAAAGTTAAGCAATTAGCCCAACCATTGGAGTGAGTAGCTAGGAATTCATTTGCTAGCCAATGTAGCTTAACTAAGCCAATTGGCTTGAGCTAAAATTGTGGGCCCATGTGGAAATTTTGTGAATAATTTCTATACTTTTTTCTATATAAAAAAAATTTATCTTACTTCAAGTGGGACCTAGTCATATTGGCTTACCATTGGGGGAGTTTTGGCTTATAGTGGAATTTGCTAGAAAAATCTATGTGGCACTCTAAGCCAATTTTCATTTTGCTCTACCATTGGAGTTGCTCTTATTTAGCTTAGTATGATTGAATACACATGTAAACCTTATACCTTTTCCCCAATTTTCGCTGTTGAAGTTGTAGGAAAATATTTCACTCAACTCCATCATAAGTCCATAATTAAGAAAGCAATTTTAATTATAAATCAAAAATTTGAAAAAAAAACAGGAATTATGTGTAGGTTTTAGGGATGCCTGTAGCTGCGAATTCAAACAATATGAGTAGGTAAGAAAAAATCATTAAGTTTTCACATTTTGACAGGAATTAAAATATAATTGTACGAAATATTTCTAAATTCCAAATTCAAGTGAGGTCGATTAACTCAACTATTGTCAATGTAGTTTTGCTACACTTGTGCATATTTTTGTTTTTGTCAGTGTCAATTCTTAATTTGCTTTATTGGCAAATATGTCTTTAAGTTATCCTACATATATATGTATGAAGTTATCCCATTAGTAATTATACTAATTTATTAAAGTTAAATTCATCTTAAAACAATACTTTTATCGATAGACACCAGGATTTAAAATTAACGAAGTTTAATCTTATTGATAATCGTTATGAATATGACAACAATACTCCAAAGGGTAAAACTAAACCCAATAAGCATAATTACGTCCAATAAGCATAATTACCTCAAATATAAAATCGAATCCCTTTTACATCAACACCGCCACACGGACGACCTCTTATAACCCTAATATGTATTGGGTTATGGGCTGCAATTATTTTGCACTATTCATAAAAAGAAATAAC
Source organism: Beta vulgaris subsp. vulgaris (assembly GCF_026745355.1). Taxonomy (NCBI): domain Eukaryota; kingdom Viridiplantae; phylum Streptophyta; class Magnoliopsida; order Caryophyllales; family Amaranthaceae; genus Beta; species Beta vulgaris. The sequence goes on along the minus strand of NC_079205.1, from coordinate 64,509,833 downwards.
TGAATCAGTTAACAAATTCAACACTTCACCATAAATTCCCGCCTTTTTTTCACCCACAAAATCAAAACCCAGAAATTCATCTGCAAAAATTTCTGATGATCAATCACATTAATTTTAACCTAAGATCTCTCTCTCTCCTTTCAAATTCTCTCTCCATTATCTTCCTTTCATCTCTCCACACTCGTTCTCTCACTCCATACAAACCAAAACCCAACAACTGGAACACAAATCATTCTTTTGTTAAATCAAACCCACTTCTCTCTCTCCTCGAAAAATGTTCTTCAATGGCACAATTGATGCAAATTCAAGCACAAATGATCACAACTGGGCTAATCTTAGATGGGCTTGCTTCAAGTCGATTAGTCGCGTTTTGTGCAATCTCAGAAGCTGGTAATCTTAGTTATTGTGAGAGAATTTTGAGATTTCTTGATAACCCAAAAGTTTTTTCTTGGAATATTGCAATTAAGGGATATTCAGATAGTATAATTCCTAATAAAGCAATTGTTTTGTATAAAGAAATGTTAGAATTTGGTGGGTGTCGTCCTGATAATTATACTTATCCTTTGATTTTTAGGGTTTGTGCTCGTTTGTTGTTGAATTATACAGGTTATGGGATTTTCGGGCATGTTTGGAAGTTGGGTTTGACCTCGGATGTGTTTGTACATAATGGAATTGTTCATATGTTGGGGAGTTGTGGTGATTTGGAAGGTGCACGCCAGGTGTTTGATGAAAGTTGTGTGAGAGATTTGGTTACATGGAATTCTTTGATTAATGGGTATGTACATTGTGGGGAGGCGCGGGAAGCGTTGAGTCTTTATGAGGAAATGAGGGCGGAGGATGTTAGACCGGATGAAGTGACGATGATTGGGATGGTTGCATCATGTGCACAGCTAGAGGATTTGAGTAAAGGGTTGGAGTTTCATCGCTTTATTGGGGATTATGGATTGAATTTGACTGTCCCACTTTGTAATGCGTTGATGGATATGTATGTTAAGTGTGGGGATCTTAAGGCGGCAGAGGAGATATTTGATCATATGAGAAAGAAAACTATGGTCTCGTGGACCACGATGGTTGTGGGGTATGCAAAATTTGGATTTTTGGATGAGGCAAGGAAACTTTTTGATGAGATGCCCGAGAAAGATGTTGTTCCGTGGAATGCCATGATTGGAGCTTATGTTCAAGCCAAGTGTAGTAAAGAGGCTTTGATTCTATTTAACGAGATGCAGGGTGCAAATGTTACCCCTGATGAGGTCACTATGGTTAACTGTTTATCTGCTTGCTCTCAGCTTGGAGCACTTGATGTTGGGATATGGATCCACTGGTACATCAACAAGAAGAAGCTATCTTTGAATGTTTCATTGGGTACTGCACTTGTTGATATGTATGCCAAATGTGGTAATATTGGAAAGGCGCTTGATGTTTTCCATGATATGCCTTTGAAGAATTCACTGACTTGGACTGTTATTATTGGAGGGTTAGCCCTTCATGGAAATGCAAATGATGCTTTATCATACTTTTCAAGAATGGTTGATGTTGGATTGGTGCCAGACGAGATCACATACCTCGGAGTCTTGGCTGCTTGTTGTCATGGGGGATTGGTTGACAAGGGTCGTAGGTATTTTTCTGAAATGACCTCCAAATATAATCTTAACCCAAAGCTTAAACACTACTCTTGTATGGTGGACCTGCTAGGTAGGGCAGGCAAACTAGATGAAGCAGAAGCGCTCATAAAGAGTATGCCTATTGAGCCAGATGCTGTTGTATGGGGTGCTTTATTTTTTGCTTGTCGTATGCATGGGAATGTGATAATGGGTGAACAAGCTGCATGGAAATTGCTCGAATTGGATCCTGGTGATGGTGGTATATATGTTCTGCTGGCAAATATGTACGGGGATGCAGAAATGTGGGACAAGGCTAGGAAAGTAAGGAACATGATGAAGGCGAGAGGAGTTGATAAGACTCCTGGTTGTAGCTCAATTGAGGTTAATGGAGTAGTCCATGAGTTCACCATAAGAGACAAGTCACACCCTCAATCTGAAGAGATATTTGAATGTCTAGTTCAACTAACAAAACAACTTGAGTTGCTTGAAATTGTTACGAGTATCAGCACGTCATGGAAAGCAGTTTATGTTTAGCAATCCGCTAGCCCAGATTCTTTAGGAGATTGTGAAAAGAAATCTCCTTTATTCTCGTTTATTTCTTCAAACTCATCTATTTTATGAAGTCCATAGTGCGTTAGTGCTTAGTTGCTTACGAAGGAATTAAGCCCATCTTTCCACATATTTACCAGGAAAGTTTTGACTTGATATGATAACCTGAATGGTTTGGAGGGAGGAACATGGTTGATCTCATTATCCATGTAGATAGAGTGGCAGGAAGGTCATAGAGCCTTCTGGTAATTCTACAAAAAAACATTCTCAGCCATTCTCTTAATTTTTTCCTCCCCCTCCCTCCAGTATTGATGTTCTTTTTTTCCGATTTTGGTGCTCAAATGTAAGTTCTATGCTTGTGTTGCAGGGTTTATAAAACTCATGAACATTAGCTTGTAGATGATCTTAATACAAAAAGTCCACCAGCTTGAACATTAGCTAACAACACACATACAAGTTACATGAAATTCAGTGTTTGCTGAGGAACAATCAGATTATTGACAAACTTCTGATGTCTACTTGCAACCCCTTTCAAGTTTATGCAAAGTGAGCTTCTTACTTAGTCTAGCTACATCATGCACTAACTAGTGACTTCTATTGTCGATGTCAAGTCAGCATTTGTCTAGTCCTACTCAACTCACAGCTTTCTTCTCCGTGGTTTCAGGAGCAGCTCCCTGATTTGATGATGATATCTGGTGGCTACTTTCTTTCCAGTATCAGTCACAAACTTCAGCATTCATTTAAAGTTGCTCGGTGCTTTTCTAGTCGAGTATGGTATGCATACTATGGGCTATGGCCAATATCTATCTAAATATTGGATTTTGTGAGCAATTGTTATACTTTCTTTGCCAAGAGATAGCAGTCCGATCTCAGGTTATTCTCGAGGGCCTAGTATATGGTGCAGATTTAAAGGTATACTACCTCTAGCATGCATGAAATTTTTTAACTTGTTTCTTTTTATTCTGCTACGAAAATGTGTTATGAGTACTCCTTGTTAATTCATGTGACTTTCTGACTACTATGCAGTGAATGTTCTGACAATGGGTTGCAGCTTGTGGACAAAGATTCATATTCCTTATAATAATTTGGACAACTGAAGCTCTCTTGTGCCCTTGATCTGGAAAAAGAAAAGTTGAGGAATCGCGCAGAATTTTCTATCTTGGATAAACCTGCAAGTTCAGGTGAATGTCTGTCTTTATAGAAAGCAGCTTCAAATTTGATCATCACTCTTTTTCTGCATTTGTGTTTTGTCACAGAACATATAGAAGCCAACTAAATCTGTATTCATCAAGCTTCTTTTATTACATGATCTAAGACATGGGAAGAGACCGGTAACTTTCCGCCTCGTTTGTCCCACTTCTTTACTCCCTCCTTGTGATTGTTGATACTTTAAACTCTTCCCATCATAGTCAAAATGGTATCTGATTCCCAGTTTTTACCTCTTTCTTCCTCTCTCTTTATCCTTTGAATTTCTTTTGCACCATATTATATTACGAGATCTTAATAGGAAATGTCCTCAATCATAGGATATAACTATAAATATGTATGATTAGATGCTTCGTTTGAATTTAAATGCATATTTTTCACTTTTACAGATCCAACTGCTCAAAGGGTGGTTCTCTTACAGAAACATACAACTAGTTGGTTACAAAATAACTAATTCTTGAAAGACAGAACTAATCTTAGCCATGAACCTTAAGGAACATGGAAATACCCTTTTCAATTAGTTAATTTTGTCATCTTATACTTCCTCCGTTTCGTATTACTCGCTACACTTCTCAATTCACGGATTCCTAGACAATTTTTGGAGAAGAAAGAAGTAGGGAGTAAAAAGAAAAGGGACCCATGTGAGAGGAGAGAGATAGAGAGAGTTTATTTCCCAAAAAGGAGGTGTAGCAAGTAATGTGAAACTTCTCACAATGAAAAGTGTAGCGAGTATTATGAAACGGAAGAAGTATAACAATATAACATATGATCCCTTCTCTGTTTACCTTTATTTTGCTTTTTGTGGATGGTGAATGCATTAAGCTGGTCTACCATATAAGTGGCTGATGAATCTAGATTTTCACTTAAGATTTTGTGCATATCTATCTTATTGTCTTCAAAGCAAAAGTCTCTTGAAGTTTGAGACTATTGTTATTTTATACTATACATATATTCTTACTTGTAATTTATACTAATACGAGACTTGGCAAAATTGACCAATACTTGATCACTCGAACCTAGACGTGAACCATACCCTAAACTAGACATGAATCAAAAGTGACTCTATCCCAATATTCATGAATCAATAGACCCAAACCGAACCAAATCTTAGATGAATGACTGACTTATAATTGAAATATAATCCGGATTGTATTATATGTAATCGAGTCGATATGAACGACCCGTTTGGCTTGGCTAGGCTAATCTCAATTAGTATCCATGACATGTGACAAGTTGACAACCAATTTAGCTTGCATGTTCTACATTTGATTGAGCTTTGAAGGAACAATTTACAGCTTCATCCACCCTTTGAGTGCCTTTTTTCTTAGGAACAATCACAGACAAAAAGTAAAAGGAACCAAAGAATATATAATGCTTTGTCCTTACTTGCACGCTAGGTTTTTTGTCATTCCAAACGAAATCATGTGTTTTTTTTTTTAGTTTCTGGTATTTTCACTATTCTTATTCTATATAATGCCTTCAACTTCACATGCTTTAGAACCTTTCCACATTGGTTAGTATAAGCAATGCTTTTGTATGATTCTTGTGGGGGCCCATTTCTAGGTCATTTACTTGATATACATTACTATTGTGTGGCCCATTTTTGGAATATGAGGTTCTCTCTTTTGTACACCATTTGTGGCCCACTATTATCTTTGTCTCCAATGGATTAGGTTTTTTTCATCTTTTTATGCTTATATTAGGGTGATTTTTATTTGATAGACTAGCTTCTTAGATGGGCAAAGATAGGTTAAGTATATTTGGATTTGAGACTTGACATGAAATTTTAGCTTTTAAATAGTATTCTGCATTATATTTGAAACTACATGATTAAATTGTTAACTACTTAGAATAGATTAGTATTTTTAACTAGTGTTACTCCAACACCTTCATTTACCTTAAAAATGGGGTGTCATGTCGTGTCCGATAAGACACTACTTGGATACTTCAATTTAAACTAAAAACTTGACTATTTTCTACAAAATAGCCGAGTCGAACATTTGGACACCCGTATCCGAGTAGACACTCAATCCGTGTCTGAGTAACATAGTTTTTAACTGTTTTTAAGACTTTGATCTTATAGTTGATTATATAAATTAAGAGGTCTATGATCTTTCACAACCATTAAAAAGTTTTGAATTCTAGTGCTCGAATTTAGAATTAGAGGGTATGATAGGTTAAATTTTGAGTTAGATGTTTGTGTAAAATACTTTCCAAGATTCTTACCTCTTTTTGGTATGAAATTTCAAAATTTCAACTAATTATAGTACTTCAATTTAGTAAGACCCTTGTCTTTCTATAGCTCTTACTTTAACTGTTTAACACACATTGCACATTTAGATCCTGCACTCCGTTCTATATCCTATATTATATGTATGAACACTTTTTATAATATCTCAATACTTACTACAATGTCAAAATTTTAAAGAGATAGAGACACGAGATGAAATATAAAGACATGACTATAAACGTAATGTGTATTTGCTAATTTTTTGCCAATAAAATACATGAAAACAAATTGAAAATTTTGAATTATGCATTTTCTTTATGAGAAGTTTATTGGCTGTTGAAATTGAGCTTTATATTCTTCATACAATCTTTGAGTAATTCATTTCTAATACTTCCTTGGTTTTGAATTAAATGCAACAAATTCACTTTTACGCATGTCGAGACATTATTTTGACCACAAATATCTATAATTACATAAAAGTAAAAATTATAAAATTACATTTTATAAAAGTACGTCACGAAACGAATTTAATAAGATCCCACTTCACTATGTTTTTCATTATGTACAAGTCACAAACCTCATTCAAAATAAAAAACGTGAATTGTGAAAAAATGAAATTGTTGCAGGAAGAAATATGTGGTTTGGTGCAATATACAGAGCATGACATGGTTTGGTGCAAAAATGCCAATTGATTGTTCATAGTCTTCATAATTATCGCATGGAGAGACCAATTGAAGGGTTGAAAGCATGCAGATACTTACGTGACTCTTTTGCTATGATTTTGCTGCCTTCTTCAATTTTAGTTTGTTGTACTTTTCCCCTTTTGTTAGATGAAATCATAGTACTTAAATAATGTGATGTCTTGAATGATTGATCATGCACAACTATTTGTCAAATTAAATTGATCAGATTAATAGATTATTAGTACCTGCCTTTGTAATACTAGACAAAAACCTTTATCAATTTAATGTGCAAGTACAAATAATTAAGGCAGTAATCAAAGGAGAAAACAGCAGTATCAATCATCTTAGTCATTTACTCTTAATTTGATACCTTTACTCTTTAATTGATGTCCTAATTGTAGTTTTTAACTCTATACGGCACAAAGTACCCAAATTATGGTCAGGATAATTGGATTCCTTTACACCTCTTTTTGTTTCATAGCTATAAAATTTACTATAAGCTCCACATTTTCTTTATTGAGTTAATTTGGCAACAATTTCAGGTCAACACAATATTTTTTTTTTTAATCTATTTATATTTCATAGATTTATATGTATTAAGTTACACGTTTTATTCATACTGGGTATATGGGGTAAAATAACGAAGATATTTCATGTCCGCCCAACATAAAAAGTTAAAATGTCGTGTTTTATTGGTGCAGGTTTTGCCACGGGTGACTGAATTTATCATGCTAAATTATTTTAGCATAACTATGTGGTAGAGATGGCCAACAATACGGGTCAATCCAACCCATCTAGCCCAGCCGGCCTCTTGGGTCGTGTGGGTTGAGCTTGCGGAAAGCTCGGTCCAGGCCAACTCGAACCGTAAAATTGGTGGGTGGGCCGTGGGCTAGATTTGTTGAGCCCAATCCACGAAAGTCCGCTACTAAAACTGCCCAGTTCGGTCCACGAAACCGGTAACGTCCAGCTCAAGTAATTATTCAACCAAATTATGTACATATTAATCAAATTGTATATGTTTTAATCAAATTGCATATATTATAATTCAATTAAATTCAAAAATAATGAAATTATTCATTAATATTAATAATTTTATATATTTTAACTAATTTTAAAGGTTTTATGTAACAATCAAAAATGATTACAACTTCAAAAAAATATTGTTATGTCGGCCCGCTAGCCCCATGAATTGCCAGAACCGCTTCCTGAATCATTGAAACGGGTAACAGATTGGTGTGGGCCAAGATTTTTCAGCCTGTGGACCATCCCACCTAAACCGTGAATTTCACGATCCGATCCTGAGCCGTGAAATCTCAGCCCGACCCACTAGGGCCAACAGACTAGCCTGCCTAGCCCGCACCATCGGCCATCTCTACTCTGCAGGGTGGACATGTCCAAACATAAAGGCGATTGATCATCTTAGTTTAACTACTATCCTAATAGATGAAGGTTAGTAAAGGTTAGTAATACAAACCAACCTCAAAACATCACTATTCACTTGTATAAAAGAACAACATGGAGATTGCATATTAGATTACTAGTATAAAGGTGGCGGTTGTTATCCAACCCAGAAGTTCTGACTTTCCACATGATGTTCATGAAAAAACAGCTAACCAAACTAAGTACTAAGTACTATTTTACTTACTACCACTATTCTACTTAGGGGTGAAAGTTCGGTATGCGGTTTGGATTAGGGCCTAATCCAATCCGATCCGAATAAAATTTGGATTTCAAATTTTCAATCCGAATCCAAACCAATTAGGGTTTGAATCCGATCCAATCCAATCCGAAATTTCATACTCTAGATTGGATCCGATCCGAAAATCCGATTTTTTTAAAACTTTAATTTTTCGATGAAATAGATTAAGCACAACAACAGCCTAGTAGATTTAGGAAATGAGGAATTAAGTGCAGTTAGTGCTTTAGGGGAAGGATTGAAGCTCTATGTGTATTGGACAATGGAGTAGGTTTTTTTATATAAAAAATCAGTTAAGCACTTAAGCCCAATCTCGATACATAATACAAGGCATATTATTATTTGGTTATATTGGATTTTTGGATCCAATTACCCTCAATCCAATCCGATCCGAAAATCCAATTTTTCAAAAATTCTCAATCCGAATCCAATCCGAACACAGTTCGAATCCGATCCGAATTACTAATTTGGATTGGATTGGATTGGATTTTGGATTTTATCCGAATAACTTTCACCCCTAATTCTACTAGTATTAAAACTAACTGTTAGTTTTGTTAAATTGTACGTTTGGCGGGAAATTATGACATTTCTAACGTCAACCGACAACAACTTTACATGTAGATGAGATAAAGAAGGTGTTTGGGGGTTGAAATTCTGGTAGATTTGGTGATCCTATGATTATAACCTCTTATTTTGATGTTCCAAATTTAATCCAACGGTTATAAATGAAGGAGCAAAAACATCCAATGGTTTTCTTGCGTTGATTTATTTTTTATGTACCTGTTATAGGTTTTGTAGGACCCACTTCTTGGTCTTTATTTTCTTTCTTTTTTTGATAACATAGGATTATAGGATTAGGGAACATAAAAAAAAGTGAGATATTTGGAGGAGAGTAGTAGTTTAGAGTATGAATCCATGTGTAATGATAGTTTTTGTTTTAGTGTTATGTGAGTTTTCATTTGGAAAATATAACAAAATATAGTCATCGTTTTATAGTGTGTATGATCCTTAATGTATACGTAAGGTGAGAAGAGTGTGTTTTAGTAAATGCATTTAGTGTGGACTCGATTTCTCCTATTTGTTTAGTAGAGAACAAGTTCTCCATTTAGCTTTTTTTCTAAAAAGAAATTAATATTCTAAAAAAAAAAAATTAAGTTAGAGATTATGCTCCAACCCTCCAACATTGGTGCTACAAAGAACAAAAAAAACATAGTTATCGGATTGTAAACTTGCATTTCTTATATTTGGTAAATACATTTTCATATAAATATTTTTTATTTCATTATTAATATAAAGCAATAAGAACAATACTAAATTCCCTCCGCTTTTTATTTGTTTCACTTTGACCTGGCAAGTTTTACCTCCACACGTGTTTGAGAATTAATATCTTGAATTATTTTTAAGTAATAAAATTATGAAAAAATTTATATTTTAAAAATATGCATGAAAATAGATTGTATAATATTCACATAATTATATTTTGTTATAATACTTTGAAAATCTAAAAAGAGAAGAGAGAAAAAGATGAATTTAGTTTTTTTTTTTTTTTGAAAATCAATATTCCTAAGAATATAAAGTCAAAGTGAGCTAGTATATAGATGATGCACAAAGTTAAAATTGAACAAATAAAAATGAGGATAAGAGTAGTACACTTTATCTTACCCAATCTAAACAACTCACTAAATGACAGTTCTAATTCATGAAAAACAAATTCCAGTAACAGTACTTCATAGGATTCCTAATTCTGATTTTCTTTTTATTTGATTATTATTTAGTATTTCATGTTGCATATATTAGGTGCTAACTTCTTACTCCTTGTTTATGACAATTGACATGCATATGTTTATAGATTACTTAAACTAAAATCTCATCACACACTCTTCATCAATCTCCAATATTCAATCATTTGATCAAACTTTACATGTTTTCATACACAAATATCTTCTAAGTTAAGCTGAAAAATATAAAACTCTAATAAATGTATCCAAATCAAAATAAAAAATCAAGGGTCCGTTCGTTATCGTTTTTTGTTTTTAGTTTTCAGTTTTTTTGAAACTAAAAACCAAAAACAGAAGACCAGAAAAAGTGGTTTTCAAATTTCACTTTTGAGTTGTCAGTTTTCGGAATCAAGATGTTCCTAATAAATTTGACCAATTTTTTATTCATTATAGGACATATATCATATGACTTTGAAAATAAAAAAACCAAAAAACAGAAAACCACATTATATTTTTTTCTTAAAAAGAAAGATCGAGCCATTGAACTCATTTTATTTATTAATAAATGATATAAACAATATATTCCATTAAGATCATGTACTTCCTCCGTCTAAATTCTGTAATGAGCGAAAGATTTCTCTTTTATGTGACATTTGTTTAAGAGAAGTATTTCAGTTATTTCCCGGCAAAGGAAAGTATTTAGCGTTTCCGACTATACATTAATGAGTAGTGACTATTTTATACATCTCGATTTTCGAAAACATGCATCACTTATACCATAAGCAACCCATAAAAAATACAATAAATTTGTTTACTTATATTATTATTTGCCATAGCAAAGCAAGAGTAACGGACTTTGGCGTGTGTTTCTGAATTTTCTGATTCTCTCTCTCACACACTCTCAGAGAGAAATCAGAGAAAAAATTAACCAAACTTCAAAACCCAAAAAAAATTAACAAAAACCCAACATTTGATCTTTCTCTCTCATCTTCTTTATCATGCGTGAACTTCAGAGCATACACATTGTTGAAGAAAGATAGAGAAGAGAGAGAAAAACTAAAAGAAGAAGATTCAGGTGACTCAACAAATTCTTTCACGAGAAAGCTAAGCTTAACAATAAAAACAACTAAAAAAGAAGTTATCTTCCATCAATGTTGGTTCTTTTTTGTTGTTTTTTTTTTCTTATACCCACATTTATTTCTTCTTTGATTAATTTGTTTTTCTCTGTTTCATCAATCTTTGGTCTTTTTGATTGAATTTGATTGAAAGTAATCATTCTTACCCATTTTTGATTACTTATTTTGCATGAAGTTTCCAACTTTTTTTTAGAGTTCAAAGAAAAATTAACTGTATCTTAAGCTTTGATCTGGTTATTGGGTATTTGTAAATTAGTGCAATATTGGGTAGTTTTAGTATCAAAGAGATTAATTTGTTGATATAAGTATATGTTTGTTTTAGATGATTCTTTTTGAAGTTTCTAGCTCTGAATTAAATGTAAATGTCTTTGTAGTATGAGCTTATGATGTATCTATGTGTTTTTTTACAAATTGACATGTTGGGTAGTTTTAGAATTGAAGAGATTAATTGGTTTAGTTAAATAATATTATGGAAGATTTTTCATTATATGTTTTAGATTTGTACTAAATGCAAATACTTTGGAGCAAAACTTTAGGTTAATTGATCTTTGTTTAATGTAATGCAGGTGTTTCTGAGTAATGGTAAAAAGAAGGTGATGCATTATTGAGAAATCTGTAATTATTGAATAGATCTATGCTTCTGAATTTGTCGATATAACTGGGTTATACAGGTGAATTTTGTAATTGATTTTCACATATTTAAGTGTTTTTCTTGGTGGCCTTTTGGAGTTTAGTTCATTCTTTAGCTGATCTATTTTGTATTATTGGGGTTGGATATCAATTATCATTATAGGCTTCCTCAAATGAGTTGGAATATGCAAGCGGATTCGCAATATGTTGGGAGCAATGCTCCTTACAATAGTGCTGGAAGTTTCATGGATTTTTTCGCGGGTTTGACGTATGATCATGTGAATTTCATCTTTTCTGGCTCACAAATTCAGGTGCTAATATGAAGAGCTTGTCTTTGTATGTTCTTATCTATCTATGGCTATGTTCACTTCAACTTTAATTTAAAAAGATTCAGTAAAGAAACTGAATTAATCAGTTAAATGTTAGCTTCAATTAGGAAAAATCAGTTTTAACTTTTAGTCCATAAAAATAGAGACTAGCACAAGAGATCAGTAAAAATCCATTTGATTAGCAAACATTGATTTGAATCACTAAAAAAAGTTGTAAAGAGTAATAATCAGTAATCAGGTGAATAGAACAAGGCCCCAAGTTTTGTGAAATGGGTTTTCATTTGTCGAGATAATAGTTCTTGCTTGTAATGATACATTATTACAACTTATTGAGGTGGGTTTCTAACTGGTGCAGGATAGTGTGTATTCACCGGTTAGTGCAGGATATTATAAATTTGGTTATTCTGATCCTGGAGCTACCCAGTATTACAGTAACAGTTCGTCTTATGGTGATTTTGATCACATACCGGGTATTAATGAATACACCAGAAGGCCTTCTGATTTCCCTTCAAGGGAGCAGACAACGACAAATCAACCAGAAAGAATGTCGAATATGAATGTAAATACCCGCAATCAAGATTGTAAGTTTCTGAATTCATTGTTGTGAAGATAGTATCTGATACTTGCCATGTGTTACAAAATGTATGGTTTCTGTCCTGCTGACTGATAGGTTGGGTTGTCGTGGTCCATCTTTGAGTTGAAATTGGTTGCTGGGGGGAAGAAGGTCGTAGTTTGTAGAAGTGATATCTTTCCACTTGCTCCCACAAAAACTTGTTAATAAATTTGTTGATTTCTAGTGAAGCAGCATGGTTGTTTTCTACTAACTGTCCTGGACAAGATGGTTTCATTTTAGAGGGATCTGCTTTGCTTTGCTCTGCTGTGGAAGAAAGTTCTTTAATTAGCTCACATACAATGATTTTGATTGAACGTTTGGCTGTGTTAGAATATGTGTTCTCATAGTGTAGTCCACATTGGTTTTATTATATTTTTTTCTTCACAGCCACGGATTTTGAGCAGAGATTGAACAAGTATCATTTCTCTCCACTTGCTGCAGTATCTATAAATGAATTTATACTTTGGCGGCTCGTCAGGTAGCCGGTAATTAATGGTGGTATTGATAATGGATTTACACATAATTTTGTAAAGAAAGTCTCATGCCAATTCTCATGGTAATGGATCTCAATCATCACATATGTATTTTGGAATACACAAGACTTATCATGGATATTGGCATGGGAAATTCTTTACAAAATTACCTAGAAATTTATCACCATTACGTCCACTTTTGTTTGAAGTGATCCTCTGCTGAAAATCGTTCACTAGGCTGCTACAATTGAGGATTTTGTGGCTTGTTTTTGTGGAAAATCAAGAATGCTGTTATTTATAATCATCATTTTATTTTATCCATCTGCTATAACTTAATGTCCATTTTGCTTTTAACTATAATCAATCTAGGACATGCTTTTTCGTAATCTTGTTTTACAATAGCCCTAATGTCACATGTCATTGGAGTATAACTGATTTTGGTGTTTTTGAAAGTAGCCCTACTATAACTTATTTTGCTTGAAGCATTCTCTTAATTCATAACTCTTGAACTTTCAGGTCCTAGGAGTCATCATGATTCTCAAGATTATCAGGTAAAATCTAGTTGCTGTCTTCAGAACTAAATGAGGATTAGGTATCTTTCCCCTTTAGCTTGTATTAATAATGTAACAGTTTGTATATTAGACTTGATTTGTGCTCGTCTCCTGATCGTAATAGTGTATTAGTGAAATCTGGCTCCCTTTAATTTCTCTATTAAGGTTCCTGAGTCAATATCTGTCTTAAAATGTTGGCAGTATATCCCTTTTGAGTTTTTTTGTGCTGATCACCATCCACGCTAATACAACAGCATGTATGTTAAAATTATGAAGCTTATGAATGTTCATTTGGCTGCTTTTGCTCAATGCAGGATATTTGGCAAGACAATATAGATCCAGACAACATGACTTATGAGGTTTAGCTTCTCTCTCTTCTTTTTCATCCCCATTAACTTCTAATGTGGTAGCTTTGTACATTTGATCCATACTTTCTTGACTCGAATGAATCATTCATAGGTAAATCTTTTGCTGCTGTGAAATGGATAACGTAGAATGGTTGCCTTGCTTTAAAAGACAGTTATAACTATATAAGAACATGTACATGTACAACTTTGTCATGTTTGAGTGAGTATTTGATGATTTTGATCCCCAATAAGATTTGCTTAGATGGTAAGAATCTCAAAATTTTATCCCCAAGCTTCACAGGTGAAATATGGAAGTGAAATTTAGAATCTTAGGGATATAGAGTTACAAAAACCCTTGTGAGGTACCATCGGAGTTTTCGAACCTTTCATGGATATGCGGAAGATAAAACTAATCCCTCCCAATAAAAAAACGGAAAATAAAAAAGAGAATACCAAACTGGAATGCACAATACCTTGATGAGAAATCAATATAAGCTAGCAAAAAGGATCTCTGGAATGTAAGAAGTATGTAGGTTGCAGCATTACCTCAGCAAAAACAGGGTGGATATATGAGTGTAGAATTGATGAGATTATACAACAGTTATGCTTTTCAAAGTTCAAACTGTTGTGTGTTTTTTGCTTGATAGTCTGGGTTTATGAGTTCACTTGTAAGAATCTGTGTTAGGATTGGTCGTATACTCTTATCGAGAGAAGACGTAGCATATGAAAAACAGATACCATGTAGTTAATAGTTATGTAGTATTATCTTATATAGAAAAAGATAGTTTCGTTATAGATGATAACATTTAATCAGCTACTCATTGGTTTACTAATGATAATGCTCAAACATACTCTGTAAAAAGATTCTATCTGGGGCAGTAATTGCAAAAAACAGTTCCAGACTTCGTGACATTTTCACCAGTTCCAAAACAGTTTTAGCAATTTATAGACTTGACAGAAATGGCAAATGGGGAACACGACGGTCAATTTTTCATGATATTGAATGGAGTTTCTTTTCGTGAAACTATCAAAATAAATTTTATACTTGTCTCGAATCAAAAACAAAATTCAACAATTTTTTTATAGAAAAGTTGTACCAGTAAGCTTAGATGGCTATACTTCTCTTCGGTAGGCATATATGATTGGAAATGAATAGAAAGCAATTGAGAATTAGGAGTTAGGACTCTTAGCTTTTCTGTTAGTATTATACAATTTTTTTTTATGATGGTGGTGTCATTTCCTTCTCCTCTTCTGACATCAAAACACTTACGAACTTGTCGCTTTCCTTTTGATCATGCAGGAATTACTCGAGTTGGGTGAGGCAGTTGGAACTCAAACTCGAGGTCTTTCACAAGAACAGATTTCCCTGCTTCCAATCTCGAGGTTTAAATGCTGTTTTCTCTTAAGAAAAAAGTGCCGATCTGAAAGGTAGTATGTAGTCTCTTGAATATCAGTTTCACTGTTTTTCTTAGTAACTTAATATGCTGTTAATTGACAATTTTAATTGATGATCTGCTGTTGACATCTTCCTTTTACCTGTCTTCTCTATTTTACCACAAGGTAGTCCTCCTTTGATGTACTTGTAGGGTATTCTTCAGGGTAATATGATATAGTTAAAACTACTATATATAAAAAGTGGCCTATTAGTTTGGGATGGGCAGCAGACTATGCTAAAAATGTGGTCAATTATTTAGGGACGAAGGGAGTACCTTTTACTAGAATATTATCTTTTTTATGAATAACACTCTGTGGTTTAGAACGTCTGCTGCTCATTCGTTTAGGAAGCTACCCTGTCTGATTCTTATGCGATCTTTGTCCATCACTTCTTTATCTAATAGCTTATGTAACCTTTTCAAGCAGATGTGTAATTTGTCAGATGGAATATAAACGCAAAGATCGTCTGATCACTCTTCCTTGCAAACACAAGTATCACATAGGCTGTGGAACCAAATGGCTTAGCATCAATAAGGTATAGCACAATTTATGTTATTTGGACTCATGTGCTATGGTCTGTACAAATTCTGAGGTATTCTGAGGTTTTGCTTGTTACATTGAAGCCTTTTTTTCTTTAACTTAATTGCCATCCAAATAAGCAACATATAGCCCAAAATGAGCAAAGAAACACCCAAAATGATTTGGGAACGTAATATACTTGCTGTCATATCGGACATGAGCATATTCACTGCTCGACTAGGCTAATTACAAGAATATCCATGAAGTGTCCATACTCCATACCCATGTTGGAGTGTAGAGCATCAAACATGGGTACTCGAGATAAAATATAGAGTCCTTGTAACATAGGCAGAAATCGCTCATTCTGTGCTCTAACTACTACTAACAATCATGTGATACTTTCAGGCTTGCCCGATTTGTTATACAGAAGTGTTCGTTGATGCGAGCAAGAAGTTTAAATAGCTGCTGGATACCATAAAAGAAAGAGAGGTCCATTTGTTATTCTTTTTCGACTTGGTGGTTTACTCTCTTCTCTTCACCTTCTATAATAGAGTTGTTAGTTCATGTTAGTAACAAGTTATAATAGAGCAATAGACTTTGGATCCATGGCTTATGGATTTCCAAAATGAGGTTTGTCTTTGTGACAATTTTATGATTTCCATAAATTCAAGTAGCATACTTGTACAGTTCTTTTCTATGACATTAATTCTTCAATTCCTCAATCGTCGAGTTCGCGATTCAACCAAAAAATTATTAGCCCCGTTGTGAAATGTATTGCATCATATCCTTGCATGGAAGAGCGTATGTTTATTTGGTTCTCCATTGGCTTTTTAGATAACATGGAACAAGCAAAAGTGAAGAGTTGCCAACCTAAGAAATAAGAGGGGATCTAAATCTCCTGCATGCCCTCTTTCTATGGTAGTATTTTTAGGAGTGTTCTTTATTTGCTCCAAAATTTATGTTTATGGTAGATTCTAAGTTTTTTTTTGGAAGTCAACATAATATTATTCTTAAAAGAAAACCTAATTCTAGTTATTTTTAGGGAAAATGCACACGAAGTCGCTGTCATTTATTTTAAACAGTTGGTCTTGTAAGAAATTGCATATTTTTAGTTTAAAAAATTAGGCACGGTTCAAGTCCAATATTAAGAAGAGAACATGCCACCTTTTTAAATATAGTGACTAGTTTAATCTATTTAGGGACCGATTTAATCTATTCAGTAATGACATTTTCTAACTTATTCAGTGACTAGTTTAATCCATTTAGTGACTAGTTTAATCCATTCGGTAAGACTACCGAGTTATTTTTTTTGAAATTGTCTGTTATAATTCGAGGATCAAGAAAACACGAAAGGAGAAGAGATGAATAAGATAGTGTTGGGTTAGAGCAAAATGTAATGGGCTTGTTAGAAAAATTCAGTATTAGGTTCGTCTAATTTTAAGTTAAAATTAGACCGTCTATTCTAATAATTTGTGTTAAGATTATATAAGATGATCAATCATACTTAGGATTATTCATGTAAAATTTTCAATTTTTTTATATAAATGGTAACTTCTAATCAAGTTGACACCCACTTCTTGTGATGCTCTAATGACCAATCTCATATGATAAATGGGCCTAAATGAAGCGTACGATACCAGTACAGATCCATATGAAAATATATTTTGCCACTCAAAAATTTACAACAATCAGTTGATTTTTCTACAATAGAAACTGAACAAAATAGAATTTGTGCAAGCAATTCCACGCTAACTAGACAACTCAAACACCTGGAATTTTACAACTTATAGAAACATATCTCCTGTGTGGATGTCGACTAGTTTAGTTGGTTAAAGTCTCGGGAGATGGTGCTCAAGACTTGGGATCGAATTCCGTCTACATCATTTACCCTCGTGTAAAACATATACCTTGTGATCAGGACGACCATAAGTTTCTTGTGTTTTGCTCAACTTGCTGCAGATATATCATGATCATCTAAATTGGAAGTATCAATTGATCTGTTTTTCTGAGTTTCTTTCTTTGAATCCACAAGATTTTGTAAGTGATCATTGTACTCAGATCGTAGCCTGTGCTTCTCTTTGTAACACTGAAAGTAGGTGCCATTTTTAAGTTTCACATTGTGTTTAAAACTAACAGTTACATTGATGTTGCTTCCAGTTCTCAGCATCACTACACAGTTGTAACCAGGTGTGAATTTGTTCGGATCACCAAGATATCTGGTCAAACAAGAAGATATACCCGTTAATGAATCAAATTGACGCGTTACTTTTTTTTTGACATCGTGAAAACGTAAAATTAATGCGTTAATATGGGACGTAGAACGGATTATAATATAGATGGACATAAGCTTATATGAGTTGAACTTGTAGTAATATTTATTGTGAAATCAAGTAGTTTATAATAAATTTTCATAATAATTTCCCTACAACAATATTTAATTTGTAAAAATAAAAAGTTGATTTTTTTGAAAATATAGAATAAAGTTGATCGAATAACATACTAAAGTATATATTAGTAAAATATTTGCAAGCTTAGTTTTTAGGAAAAATTGTTTTAAATAAGTCAACCTTTGCGCGATCTTCCCATTTTAAGTTTACCTTTTGATTATCCCTGATTGAGTTAGACTTGTATGTCTATTTTCTTCTATTGAGTTTTAACCTATTTGTGACTTATTTAGTAGGTTACTTATGCTATGTGTTACAATGTCCCACCCCCACCCTCGCGTCCCTCGCCTGTATGAGAAGAAAGGACATTGTAACACGTATTATAAGTAACCTACTAAACAAGGATCACAAACAGGTTAAAGCTCAATAGAAGAAAACATAAATACAAGCCTAACTCGATCCGGGATAATAAAAAAGTAGACTTACAATGAAAATATCGCGTAAAGGTTGACTTATTTAAAACAATTTTTCCATTGGGTTATTATTAGTATAAAAGTCAAAATACTGTAATCACAAATGAACTAAGGAAGTATTATAGTAAGAAAAAGGGAAGTAAAATCTTACAATTCAATTTCTTGTTTGAGATCCCTAATTTTTTCTTTTTCCAATGACGAGACGTCGAGTTGTACATGGTCAATCCAATCAAAATCTGTCTTGTGGTTGATAATCTGTTTGGTGGATAAATCTGAATTTGGATATATCACTTCCTCTCGTGTACCAACTTTTGAGAAGGTAGTTATCCAAACACCAATTGTTCTAACCTCCATCTATGAGAAAAGAACGAAAGAAAATCACATATTAATTTAGTTTGAGAATATCTCAATAAATAAAAAGTTTAGATCAGATGACACCAACAGTTTCAACTATATATGTTACATCTTTGTTAAACAAACCTTAATATTGATTAACTCTATATAATCCTACCTTCATTTCTATCTTCCTAGATTCTAATAATAGTCTCGCATGACTTATAAGTTATAACATTATAGATAGATATAATAAAAGCGAGAAGTGGTGATGGAATACGAGGAGGGAAATATGAGAAAAAAGAAGAAAGTATCAAAATATAAAGTTTTATTTTTATATTTTTTAATAGGTTATAAGTTGTATAATAAAAAAAAAGGAAAAATTAACATGAAAAATCTCAATTTTCACTAGTCTTCTCAAAATAATCTCAACTTTAGATTATTTTAGAATAATCCCAACTTTAGGGGACACCTTCTCAAAATACTCCGAACTATTAATTTTCTATATATATTAGACCTAAAACGGACTAGTATAGACAGTAAAAGTGATAGTTTGGTTTATTGTGAGAAGATCCTCTCAAAAGTTAAGGATTATTCTGAAATAATCCAAAGTTGAGATTATTTTGAGAAGACTGGTGAAAGTTGAGATTATTCATGTCAATTATTCTAAAAAAAAAGAAGTATCTTAAGCTAGTAAATAATTGAGATTGTTTAAAGAAGAGCGGACATAGTTGAAACTGTCAGTATCGATTTTTTCCACCTTTATTGAAAGAAAAAACTTAACTAACCATGTTTTCATCAATGATACAGAGATCACCAACATCAAAAGGATGCACCACATATGCAAAGATAATGCCTTGAAATAGGGTCTTGCAAGAATCTCCAAATATAAAGGTTGCAGCTAGCAATGGTGATGCAATGAGAACAAGTACTTGTGTGGTAGCAAATCCAGTGAGAAGCAACCACAATATAAAAGTTATAACAATTAGAAGCCAGCTCATAATTTTGTTTAAACAATCCACAACTTCTTTGGCACTTGCTAATGTATTTGCGAGGAATAAACAATGGTTGCGTGCCCTTTCCTGATCAATAATATACAAATATTAATCATATATATAGTTGCTCTAATATATACACAACTTGTTAGTACATAGACTCAAGTCACAATAAATTAGTGCAATAACTCAAATCTTAATATATAGTATTAATATTGTACTATGATTTAGCTTTTGTCAAAAGAGAAAAAAAATGTTTTAAATAAGTCAACTTTTATGCGATTTTTTCATTTTAAGTCCACCTTTTGAATATTACTGATTGAGTTAGGTTTGTATATTTGTTTTCTTCTATTGAGTTTTAACCTGTTTGTGACTTGTTTAGAAGGTTACTTATGATACGTGTTACAATAATGTTTCTTCTTCTAAAACAAGCGAGGCCGCGAGGGTGTGGGTGGGACATTGTAACACGTATCATAAGTAACCTACTAAACAAGTCACAAACAGGTTAAAACTCAATAAAAGAAAACAGACATACAAGCCCAACTCAATCCGGGATAATCAAAAGATAGATATAAAATGAGAAGACCGCACAAATGTTGACTTATTTAAAATAATTTTTTTTTTAATTTTTTTTTACTATGAAACACAAACTAACTTGGTTTAACATATGTCTCTTCCTAATAAGCTAGTATTAAAAAAATCTCAGGTGGGTGGATTTCTTTTCCAATTGATGTATGCTTTGAGATTTTTTTTTTTCTCAATCTTGTCATTGTATTCTGATTGGTACTTGTGTTGTAAGGAAGTCATCCATGTCGCATGTTTTGGTAGTTCTGGTTAGGGGTGGCAATGAGATGAGACAACTCACGAGCTATTCGAGATTGACTTGGTCAAAACTCGGTCAAAGCCCGACCCGAGTGAGCTCGAATCGAACTCGAGCTCGACTCGAGATGTTGGTGAGTCGAGTTGAGCAACTCGATACTCGGCTCGAAAACTCGTGAGAAGCTCGAATACTTAATTATTAATAGCAAAATACCTAAATTCAACACTTTTCTACTTTATTGTTGCTTGTAACATGAGACACTTGCAAGCTACTCGAAATCTACTCGGTCAAAACTCGACTCAAGTGATCTCGACTCAACTCAACTCAAACTCGACTCGAAATGCTAACGAGTCGAGTCGAGCTAGCTCAAACTCGACTCGACTCGCATCATTAATTTCCACCCCTAGTTCTGTTTAACTCTTTTAAACAAAGTCATTATATTAAATTTTTTTTTGTCTGAAACAACATTATTTAATACGATTTTGTAAATAAACTAAGTAATTAAATTAGAGAGAAGCTGCTAAAAAGTAAAAAGTGTATGTACCATCCACTTCTCAATTTCTTCGAGCGATATTTCTTCTGGTATAGCAACATATTCGCGCATTTGATCTTCAAAATATCCCCAATCATCATTTTCTTTCGTTTCATCATCCGTATTGTGTTCACCACCTCCTATAAGTTGCATTAAATTCTTTTTGATTTTCCTGTTAATAACATCCAAAATACTTCGCCGTTTTATTTATTTCATAACGAAGGAAGTATACTATTATCGAAGCAGCAAAAAAAAGTTATCTTACCCATTATTGGAAACAGCCTGTTGCTCTAAAGAATCTATCCAACTCTTCAACTTGTCCATGATGTCAGAAGTATACTTCTCATTTTTCAACGTTTCTCTAGCTTTTAAAAAATAGTGAGCTCCTTGTTGTAAACCAAACATTGTAGGAGGCCTACCCTTCTTCATTAAAAAATCCGCGTTGACAATTTTTTTCCTTTTTGTCGATAATTTCTTAGTATTATTATTCGACTCATCTTCTTCTTCTTCTTCTTCTCTTACCCACCTATCTATAACATCGGATCTACTTTGGTAATGAGAATCGATATTTATGACACCAATCGGAAAAATGTTGAAAAATAAGCACATAAGCATTTCCCTTTCCGGATCTGTTGTGCTCTCATATTGAAGGTTGAAAAAATCATGAACATGTCGACCAATTATACCAAGGAAATATAATTGCTTACCCCCATCTATAATTTTTGTTTCTAATCTGTTATATACTGCACTAGCCTCCCATGACAATAATAAACAAGTTTTAATGAGCCAAAGAAATGCGCAAACTAAAAGACTAACACACGTCCAAGTTCCAATTTCCACAAGCTTTTTCGCCCTAGTTGTACCATACTCATTTAAGTGTGACCCAAAATACAACACCCAAATAAGTAGAAGCATGAGTGAGGTTAATACAAAGTCAATGTTGTGCTTCAATCCATTAGCACAATACATAAGATATCTTAAGTGCATCATTTTTTCCGTGAATAAATAACGTCTTGATTTTTTATTACTCCCTGAATGAAGTCTTTTATCAGCAAACTTGAACAATCTTACGATCAATCGAGTAGATAATATAATGACGTTATATGCTATAAGAAGGAAAATTGATACCTCAATCCATTTTCGAGTGTATAATCCAAAGATTTTATCATCTTTGAAAGCAGGTACACGTTTATAAACCTCAGAAAGAGCTAACCAAAAGATAAAACAATCAATGATTTCAAGCACATTTTCAGGTACATTTAGACCACTTTCTGAGTGATCTAAAGGTACTATTGGTATAAACTTGTAAATGAACACCGAAAGAGCCCAATTAAAAACATAGATACCAAATATCACAAAGTAGATAACTATCCAATTTGAGAGCGGAGATCCCATAAACACAGCTCGTTTTAAGGTTGAATTATTCTTGGCGATTCCATATAAGATGGCTAGGATAACCACTAAAGATGACATACCTGTGTATATCCAAGCGCGAATGAAGAGCTTAAAATGGACTGCACTATCATAGTCATCACCATGTCTAATGAACTGAAGTAGTCGTGTGACTAAAAAAGACACAAGTAAAAGAGGTAACGATGCAATGGCAATAATAATGCTCAAAAGCGTTACAATGGACCATATTATGGCTCCTATAGTTGCACCAGCACATATAGCAAAAATCGCGGTAACTAGCCCAAACACACATGTAGCACAACAAGTGAACAAACACTTAAATGGTGCAAAAATTATCTTAAAACATGAAAGTGCACGGTTTTTTTTTGGGAGATATTGTGAAGTTGTAGTATCATCTGATGAAATGTTTACAGTTTGGTGTTGTGGAGGTATGTGCGAAAACTCAGAATCATCTTCTTTCTTTCTTTTTACAGGATGTTGTTTACTCATTGTATGTTGTTCCTAAGATGGGATTTATTTACTAGAAGTTGGATAATTTGTGCTGATTTTGCACACAACTCATACATGTATATATATAGCCAGAGCTAGCAAGGTAGGCGAATGCACCAATTAATAAGATTAAGCTAAGTCAACTAAGATAAGAGCTGGAAATGGCAAATTAAACTTCATCTTACACCGCAATAATTACGACTATTAGTATATATAATGCACATATATGTATGATTGTTTAGGAGGACGTACTAGTTGTACTACTAATACTCACGTTTGTTTTAAATTATTTGGCGTGCTTTAGCGGATACTACCTCCGTTCTTTTTTAGTTGCAACGTTTGACAAATTGCACTATTCATGTTCTCTTATTTGACCACATTTATTGATTTATATGTTAAACAAAATATAGTCATGTGGGTCTTGTTTGATTCGTTTCGATGTAAACTTTCATAATATCAAATTTTTATAATTTTTACTTACATACAATTAGAGATAAAACGATTTGAAATTGTACATTGGCAAGCGTGAAAGTCAAAACGTTGCAACTAAATAAAAACAGAGGTAGTATATAAGACATAAAGATTACAAGTAAAACAGAAAATTTTTATAGAAGGGCTAATGATTAGTAATCTCCATGCAACCATTATAAAAAAAAAATAGTTGCAATGTGTAATTTATACCAAACTAGGGGGGACCCTCCGCCCTAGCTAACATAGTTTTTGCAAGTGGTTAAGATGTAAAGTCCTATAAAGTTTCACAAGATGTGCATAATAGATATTGGAAGGATATGTTTTTGTGAGTTTGTATGTTAAGCTGTTAGGATCATTTGCATATGTATTGGCAAGCAATAATAACACGAAAATAAGTAAATAATACAATAAACAACAATAAGGATCACACAAGAAGCAGATTTAAAAATGAAAATTCGAGAATCGGGAGAAAAACCACAAGCTAATGCACCAGGACTTTCAATGATTTGTATAATACAATGACTTACAAGGCTTCTAAGATCTCCTCGATCTAACTTAAGCGCCCTGGAATTTGGATTTTCAAGATCCGATCCCTAACCCGTGTTTACCCAAATACCTTACATCTTGATCTTTTCTCTCTCCACCGCACAATTATTCCTAACCCATGAGCTATATTTGTAGCTAACTAGGAATAACCTAATCCTACTAGGAATATAATACTAATCCTAGATAGAATAGTATACATGTCAAATTATATCTACTTTCCTAAATACAACTCTACTAGAATTAGGAAACTATAATTTTGACATACTTGGATACTTGTCAAAAAGATGAAAAATAATAAATGCTCTAATATATCTATCATCGGGCAAACAGAAAACCCAGGTGAAGTAAGAGGTCCCCCTTGGGCGGCCAAACCCGTGGTTAGACAACAATAGCAGCAAAGACATGCTGCGGCACTCCCTACGAATTCAGGCCACGACCCTGCGCGCGGGGTTCCCCACCTGCGAGATAGTTGCTCAATGCTCGTTTCCTTGCTTATTTTCGAGGCAATTTGGGTTTCACGAGAAATGAGCAAATTGGGTGTTAGAGGCTTTTCGAGGCAATGCAAATTGTGACAAGGACCCGCGCAACGTTACAAGTCACGTCGGCACTCCTGGAAATATTTCGGGAGAAGATAAGACCAGGCCCGGAGAAGTAAAAAAATGTCCCAAAAATAGTCAAATTGAAGGTTATAATACACGCTTTCGGACTTTCCGGGGCCCGAACTTCGAACGCCACGGAATGCCTCCTAGGGGCATGGGAGGTCATTGGAAATGAGTCATGTGGCTTAGAAAGAATATATGGATGCCTTTACGTTTATTTCGAGGCAATTTTAGGTTTCACGATAAATAAACAAATGGGGGTGTTTAGAGGCTTTTTGAGGCAACACAAATGATGCCAAGTACTCGCACAACGTTATAAGTCACGTCATCCTTCCTAAGAACGTTTTGGGAGAAAATATGACCAAGCCAGGAGAAGTCAAAATATGTCCCAAAAATAGCCAAAATTGAAGGTTATAATACACGTTTTCAGATTTTTCCGGAGTCCGAGCTACGGACACCATGGTATGCTTCCTACGGACATGGGAGGTCATTGGAAATGAGTCATATGGCTTGGAATGAATATGTGGATGCCTTTATGTTCATTTGGAGGCAATTTTGGGTTTCACGAGAAATGAACAAATGGGGTGTTCAGAGGCTTTTTGAGGCAATGCAAATTGTGCCAAGCACCCGTGCGACGTTTCATGTCACGTCGGCACTCCTAGTAATATTTCGGGAGAAAATAAGACAAGGCCTGGAGAAGTCAAAAAAATGTTCCAAAAACAGCCAAAATTGAAGGTTATAATACACGCTTTCAGACATTTCCGGGTCCCGAGCTCCGAACGCCACGAGATGCCTCCTAGGGCCATGAGAGGTCATTGGAAAGGAGTCATGTGGGTTGGAAAGAATATATGGATGCCTTTACATTCATTTCGAGGCAATTTTAGGTTTCACGAGAAATGAACAAATGAAGTGTTTGGAGGCTTTTCAAGGCAACCAAAATGGTGCCAAGCACCCGCACAACGTACAACGTTACAAGTCACGTCGGCCTTCCTAGGAACGTTTCGGGAGAAAATATGACCAGGTCCGAAAAAGTCCAAACATGTCCCATAAACAGCCAAAATTGAAGGTTATAATACACGCTTTTGGACTTTCACAGGGTCTGAGCTCCGAACGCCACGGGATTCCTACTAGGGACATGGTAGGTCATTGGAATAAAGTGATGTGACTTGGAACGAATATGTGGATGCCTTTACGTTCTTTTCGAGGATATTTGGGTTTCACGAGAAATGAACAAATGGGTTGTTAGAGGCTTTTTGAGGCAACACAAATGGTGCCAAGTACTCACGCAACGTTAAAGTCACGTCGGCCTTCCTAGGAACTTTCCGGGAGAAAATATGACCAGACCCGGATATGTCCAAAAATGTCCCAAAAAAGCCAAAATTGAAGGTTATAATACACGCTTTTGGACTTTTCAAGGGCCGAGCTCCGGACGCCACGAGATGCCTCATAGGGACATGGGAGGTCAGGAAAGGACTCGTGTTGCTTGGAATGAATATGTGGATGCCTTTACATTCATTTCGAGGCAATTTTGAATTTCACGAGAAATGATCAAAAGGGGGGTTATAGGCTTTTCTAGGCAACACAAATGTCGCCAACCACCCGAGCAATGTTACAAGTGATGTTGGCACTCCTAGGAACCTTTCGGGAGAAAAATATGATCGGGCCTGGAGAACTCCAAAAATACCCCAAAAACAACCAAAATCGAAGGTATACTACACGCTTTCGGAGTTTCCCGGGGCTCGAACTCCGAACGCCACAGGATGCCTCTTAGGGACATGAGAGGTCATTTCAAAAGAGTCATGTGGCTTGGAACCCTTTATGTTCATTTCATGACAGTTTTGGGTTTCACGAGAAATGAACATATTGGGTGTTTTGGAGGCTTTTCTAGGCAACACAAATGGTGCCAAGCACCCCCGCAAGGCTACAAGTCACATCGGCTTTCCTAGAAACTTTTCGGGAGAAAATATGACCAGTCCTGGAAAAGTTCAAAAATGTCTCAAAAACAGCAAAAATTGAAGGTTAATACACGCTTTCGGACTTTCCCGGGGTCCAAGCTCCGAACGCCAAGGGATTTCTCCTAGACATGGTAGGTCATTGGAAAGGAGTCATGTGGCTTGGAACGGATATGTGGATGCCTTTACGTTCATTTCGAAGATATATAGGTTTCACGAGAAATGAACAAATGGGGTGTTAGAGGCTTTTCGAGACAATGCAAATTGTGCCAAGGACTCGTGCAACGTTAAAAGTCACATCGGCCTTCCTAGGAACGTTTCGGGAGAAAATATGACGAGGCCCGGAAAAAGTCCAAAAATGTCCCAAAAATAGCCAAAATTGAAGGTTATAATACACGCTTTCGGACTTTCCCGGGGTCCGAGCTCCGATCGCCAAGGGATTCCACCTAGGGACATGGTAGGTCATTGAAAAGGAGTCACATGGCTTGAAACGAATATGTGGATGCCTTTACGTTCATTTCGAGGATATTTGGATTTCACGAGAAATGAACAAATGGGGTGTTTAGAGGCTTTTTGAGGCAACACAAATGGTGCCAAGCACCCGCGCAACGTTTCAAGTCACGTCGGCCTTCTTAGGAATGTTTCGGGAGAAAATATGACCAGACCCCGAAAAGTCCAAAAAGTCCCAAAAACAGCCTAAATTGAAGGTTATAATACACGCTTTTGGACTTTTCCGGGGTCCGAACTCTGAACGCCACGGGATTCCTCCTAGAGACATGGTAGGTCATTCGAAAGGAGTCAAGTTGCTTTCTTGCCTTGTCGCCAATAATCATCGACTTTGCTCTTCGTACACTACACTCCACTACTCGCTTCAACATCGATCTTCAACACCATATCCAGCAGAAACAAGCTATGTGGTGACTGTCCGAGTACCATACTAGTTCATTGGATCAACTAAACTACCATGGATGATTTGCCAAGATATCAGACGTAGATCCAAGAAGTGGACCTTCAATATACTGATATTTTGTTATATACCGGTCCCTTCTATGTATATGGTCGGTGATTTCCACACAACCCGCATCATTTAGGCATGGGTCTAGGCTTAGTCTTGATCTATTCACACACACTACACGTGGACTATGAGCCTAGAAATAAATACTAAATGAGGGATAGATATTGATTGAGCCAATAGGAGAAGTATCCTATCACTATCAAGACACTCTCGACCACTATAAATACCCCATGATATGAGTCATTCAAGTAGGTCCTCCATCATAATTAAGCAACACTTGAAAACTATCGATTTTTCCTTTAATGACTTAGGCATCGAAGGGGCGTTACTCGGATCAATCCCTGAGGTTAGCCTACATGTGTTTCTTTTGCAGGGTTTAAACCTTTGAAAGCTGGTGTTCTGGTATCGATATCGGATTTAAACCTAACTAGTTATTCCATATCAGAACATCAGGTACCGAGTTTCGTTAGACATTTGAAGCAAAATATCAGGCCATAAGAGGGTGGGTGGGTGGGGGGTGGGTGTTTTAATAATGACACATTAATATTGCCATAAGTGGATGAAAAAAGTTAAGGATTTGTACAATTCAATCAATTTTTTGAAGTTCCAATTTATCATGTTAATTAACACCAATAGAACTTGGTCTATCGGTAACTGATAAGGTTTGACTCTTTTCCTTACCCATAAAAAGAGAGATTATCATGATAGCTTATGGCCCGGGTTAGCTAAACGCCTAAACCTCACAACAACATCGGACAACAAAAGGTGACTTACTGTAAAATTTTCCTTCATATATACTTCCTCCGTTTAGAAATAGTTGCACCGTTTCTACTTTTCACGCATGCCGATGTATGATTTCAACCATTAATATCTTTAATTATCAATAAGTAAAAATTATAACAAGTTGATATTAAAAAATTTACATCTGAGACAATCTAAACAAAATCCCACATGACTATTTTCTCAATATAAATCACCAAAGACAATCTAAGTGTAAAATGTGAATAGTGCACAAAATAGAAATGGTACAACTATTTCTAAACGGAGGAAGTATCTCTTCTTGAACATGCGAACAGATTAGGTTGGATTTAGTATTAAGTGTTTGCTAACCCGTTTATCTACAAGACTTGGATTGTTGTCAAGAAATTTTAACAATTTTTCTTTCTTATTATTGCAAGCCCAAACAATGAGAGAAGATAAGTGATTCATTAATTAAGGCTCCTTATTTAACAGAGACTTGATTTCACTTCAAAAAGTTTATAAATAAAGACTTGACTTTGCAATTGAATAAAGGATAAAAACTGATCTTGCACGTTACATCCAGCCGTTTACGTAGGCCACTTGATTATGATTGGGGGCAATTCAAGACATAAAATTAATTTCCTAATATCAGTTATTTGAATAATATCTTTTTTGTGATGACGATTTAATGATGTTAATTGGTTATATATTAATTGCACTAACTATGTATACTCCATCTAGCAAGTTTTTGTCCTAAAAATTTTCAGTTAGTTTTGTGCATGTAGATTTGGTTTACAGTACTCAATTTTTTCCCCTTTCTTAATTTCTAGTCTTTGTTGTATTATTTGGTTGTTCTCAGTTATATTTTTGCCCTCGCAAATAAAGTTAGGCGTTAGCTATAGCCTTTGGTTAATGACTCAGCCATTAGCCATTCTTTTCTTTCGTGTGTACCTCTAATCATATGAATGAGATTTAGTCGTGAAAAAGAAAGGATAAAATATTAAAGGTACCTTCCTACTTTACGTGAAAAATTACTGATCAAAAAAAAATTAGTTGTTCCCTAAAACAATAAAAAAAAAAAACGCTAACATGAATAGTACTCTTTCCGTTTCAAAATATAGTTTTCATTTTCCTTTTTTCACGATAATTTATGCAAGTAGTAGAATGTAGGATAGATAGTAAAGATTTTTTGTTTATTTTAATAAATATTGTATGGAAAAAAATGATATTAGGAGAGAGAATGAATAATAATTGGTAGAAGAGAATTGATTGTAACATTTTGGTTGAATAAACAAAGGAAAAATTCTCGCTGCTTTCGTGAAGCTAACCAAGCTGCGGATTTTTTTGTCTAACAAGGGTCACTCGGTGCGGTTTCCTCATCGATGGTCTGAATTACATGATCCTTTTTCCTCTCTATCATCGGCAAGGATGTGTTAGGTTGGTCCTATGTTAGGGGCTAACCTAGGTTTCTCTCCTTATCAAAAAAAAAAAAAAACACAAAGGAAAAAACGAAGCAAATAGATGATGCTACACGGTTTTTCCACACAAAATACGGAAAACTGTGGAACTCTATATATAGAAATGAAAACTATATTTTGGAACACCCAAAATGAAAATGAAAACTATATTTTGGGACGGAGAGAGTACTTTAATAGTCATTGAAAGCCCTAACTCTATTTGTTTGTGCGCTCATGGCTCATCAGTCGTCACTTGAGCTTGCTCTGTAGAATTCTCTGCAACAGAGTAAGAACCTGAAGTTTTTGGTATCTCATTCTTCTTCCTTTGCTCCACAAGGTCATATGCAAAAAGAACCAACTCAGATCGCTGCTCGTGCTTGGCCTTAAGACATTCAGAGTAAGTTCTATCTTTAGGATCCACATTATTATGTCTAAAACTAATGGATATCTTGATGTTGTCTCCACTTATTAACAATGCCACACAATTATGACCAGGTTTGAATTTCATTGTATTATCATCAAGGTGCCTGATCAAACAGAAATAAGATAAGTTCATGGAAAGAATAATTAGTTGATGATGATTCAAAAACAAAGTATGATTCTCACCAAATTCAACGAAAGTAATTTTTTTTTTTTTTCATTTATAGAGTTTGACTTTCACATTTGTCAATATAAAACTTTGCATATCAATATTTTTAGGGAAAAGTTATATGCAGTCGTAAGGGTTGTATATAACAAGTTAAAAATGGGAATAAGTTGCATTAATTGATCATTTATTACATCGGTTGATGCAAATTTTTTTCATAAATTCACAACTTATTTCGATTTTAAGTAGCCTATTTATGTCTTATATGCAGCCCTTAATGCAACCCTAAGGGTTGCATATAGCATAACCCATATTTTTATTATCAATGTAAAAGTTATACTTTATTCGTTCTGTTTAAAATGAAACGTTTGCTTTTTCACGCAACCCAACACGTTTTTTTAATCATCAATATTTTTAGTTGTGCACACGTAAAAAAATATAAAAAAGTTATAATTTGATAATATGCATCAAGAGGAATCTAACAAGATCCCACTTGATTTATGTTTTTCTTTATATAATGTCGATGAATTAGAGTCAAAATTGATCAATGAAAAGTGTCATTTTACCCAATGTTTCCTTTAAAACAGAATGAAGGAAGTAAATAGTTGATATTTGAAATATATATTTGTCGAGATGAGTCTAACAAGAAATTTATACGATTATATATTTTCTTTTTCTATAAATTAAAGAAAATTAAAGAGCAATAACAATAGGGTCTTACTTCTTAATTTCTTGCTGCAATTGCATGATTATATGCTTGTTGAAAGAAGCTCCATCGAGTTCTACATAGTCGTTCCAATCAAATTCGGTCTTGTGGTTGACGATACTTTTGTTGGATAATTCTAAATTTGTATATATAACATCCTCATGCGTACCAACTTTTGAGAAGGTTGATTTCCAAACACCAATTGTCCTAACCTCCATCTAAAAAAAAAAAACAGTTGGTAATTAATTGGTATCAATGAATTATGAAACCATTGCAAGTTTTATTTTCAAAAAAGAGGAAAAGTGTACATAAAGTGGTAAGAAGATTGTCATTCATCGGAAGAATGAGTTTCATTACAGTTATCTATCAATTCAGACCTTTAAATCGAGCAGCTTTATCCTAGCTAGTTTAAGTTCTTTATGTTTTTGTAGTTGTTGTGTAAGAACGATTATAGCTCATTTTAGTTTTTTAATGTTCGTTTAATTGTACTAGCCTCAAACTGTACTTTCGTTTTTAATTAATGCACACTTTCTCAATGTCAAAAAAAGAAGAAGTGGTAATAAGATTAATTTACTTACCATTTTATCGTCAATGACACATAAATCACCAACATCAAAAGGATGCACCACATATGTGAACATAAACCCTTGAAATAAGGTCTTGCAAGTGTCTCCAAATATAAATGTTGCGGCTAACACTGGGGATGCAATGAGAACAAGTACTTTCGTAGTAGCCAATCCAGTAAGAAGCAACCACATTATAAAAGTAACAGCAGTTAAAAGCCAGCTGATAATTTGGTTCAAACATCCCACAACCTCCTTTGCACTGCTCAATGTATTTGCAAGGAACAAACAATTGTCGGCTGCCCTATCCTGATCAATATAGAATCCATTATACGTGTTA
This sequence comes from Beta vulgaris subsp. vulgaris, assembly GCF_026745355.1. Lineage (NCBI taxonomy): Eukaryota > Viridiplantae > Streptophyta > Magnoliopsida > Caryophyllales > Amaranthaceae > Beta > Beta vulgaris. The sequence goes on along the minus strand of NC_079205.1, from coordinate 64,477,703 downwards.
GGAATAGTTATAGGCCTGTATAAAACACTATATAATGTTATCTAATAATAAGCTATATTATGACTTATGAGTTTCGTACAACACCTGGTGTCCTATGTGTATGTAATTTTACACCATTTCACATTTTTGCACTCTACGTGCTCATGTTGTCACGCACATAGGCATGCTAATAAAAGAGGGTGTAAATAGCATTGGTTTATGATGAACATTCAGGTCTACGATTGTAGTGTCTTATTACACTATAACAGTCATTTGGTATTTAGTGACTAAAAAATACCTTGTAATTTATTGGTAATGAATTATGTCCAATTTTTGTATATAAAATCTTATTATATGTCCATGTTTATGTTAATAAAGTCATCCCTAAACATGTACGTACTGTATTATTCTTTATAAATATTTATTGTCACTCAGTAGTATCATTTTTAAAATGGTAATGGATGCTTTAATCTCATTTAATTTCCTAGCTTTGCATCAAAAAGAAAAAAAGTTTTTGAATGTTAATAAACATTATCATGACATGAATATTGATACGAGATTCTTTCGCAGAATTTGTTAAAATAAAAACACTAAAAAAAATATTATGTCACGAAAAAAGTGAAACTATCTCACAAATGAAAAAAATACTCATATGAGTTAAGGTATAATATAAATCTTGGCCTACTAGACTAAAAGATATACTCCATGACCCATCCCAATTTAATGATTTATATGCCATAATTCTCTCTACGTTATCCCATATTATGCCACATAATCTTCTTATTTTTTTAGGAAAATATGCCCAAAAACCTTTTAAAAGTATTTTTTGCGGAAAAAAAATAACAATTAATTTTTTTGCAAGATAAAACCTATTTTCATTTTCCGTTGTTGACCATCTCAATTCTTGCGTTGACACTTCCATTTTTCTTCTTCCTCCATAACTACCACCTAGCCACCACTACCACCACCTCCCGCAAGCCACTACCTCACCTCACCAGACACCCCCCACCTGCAGCCCACCTCACCCCACTAGTATCCCCCACCCTTCCCTCCATGCTTGCCCCCCTCTTCTCTTCCCATCACCTCTCCCTTCGTCCCAACCCCTTCCCCCCGTTGCACTGCCCAAATCCCCCCTCTGCAACACCTTTCCCCCAAACCCTCCCCCCCCAATAGAGGCAACTTTTGAAGAGATGTTGGGGGCAGCTAGTAGGGGTGAAGTGGGGTTTGCAGCCTGTAGGGGTGGGGGACAGGCGGGAGGTTGTGGGCTGGTGGCTAGGCGGTGGTTATGGAGGAAAAAAGAAAAAGGAAAGGTCAACATCGGAATTGAGATGGCAAAAAAAAATCAGTCTAGCACTTAAGCCCAACAAGGCATATTACTATTCGGTTATATTAAATTTTTGGATCCAGTTACCCTCAATCCAATTCGATCTGAAAATCCAAATTTTCAAAAAATCTCAATCCGAACATAGTTTGAATACGATCCAAATTACTAATTTGGATTGGATTTTGAATCTTATTCGAATAACTTTCACCCTTACTTATGGGCGGTTTAGCCTTGTACTCAATCTCTAAGTTGGTAGCCCTGCATGCTAGTAGACTAGCAATGATTGGTTTTCAGACTAGTTATCTTTCCTAATAAAAAAAATAGAGAGCGGCAATAGTAAACCCTCATTTCTCCTTTTTTTTTTTCTTCTTTTTGAATATTTTTACAAGAAAAAAAAAGTCAAATTAGGAAGAGTAAAAGAGTAAGGGGTGAGTGGGTGACTCGTGACTGGAGACTATGAGATAAAACAGTAGATTAAAAAATGCACAGAAATATAAAGAGCGGAAATACAGAGGGAGATCTAACTCGAATGGTAAATCTTTGCAGGATATTCCTTGGGCAACTACAAGGAACCGTCAAGTTTGAACGAAGAGAAGCAAATGCTCCAGCGGATGAAATTGCAAAACGAGCTAGACTGGAGAAGATAGATTTATTTTGTTTTGAATGTATTTTGAACCCCTCCCCGTGTTGTATTAAACTAATTGAGCAAGACATTGCGGTGGAACCGGAAACTAGAAACGGTTATGGGTCGCTTTGTAGACAATCTCCTCTTATGGGGGTAGAACTTTAACTTAATTAAAAGCTTCATTATTGTCAAAAAAAGAAATACAGAGGGAGATTCAGTTATGTACCATCCACGCTCCAATTTTTTCAAGCGATATTTCTTCTGATAATTCTTGTAATTGATCCTGAAAATAGTCCCACTCGGGCTTCACTACCCTTCGCAATCCACGGAACCTACATGCATCGCAGCTATGTCCACCTAATTCAATAAGTTGCTTGAGGAATTCTTGCTTGAGAATCCTGCTAATATATATCCATGAAAAAGGGAAAGAAATGTTATTATACTATCGGAAAACTATAATTGAGAGTGCAATGTGCGTTACTGATAAACATAAATGGTACATGATATACACCGTTTATAAAATCGAAGGTGATGTCAATATCACTAAACTGTCACATGTTGTTCAATCAAATAGCTTCTTTGTACTTAAGAAGAGAATATGTGTGTTATTGATAAACATAAACGGTACATTTAGGAATGGCAACGGGTCGGACTTGGACTTGAATTATGCATAATCCGACTCTGACCCTACAAGAAGTCGGATTTTAAATCCTAGTACGACATCCGACTCTGAAAATCCGAATTTTTCCCGACTTAAAATCCGAACATCCGACTCTGATTCCGACCCGACTCGAAATCCGAACGCCCGACTCAAAATCTGAACATCCGACTATGAACCCGATCAGACTTATTTTTCTGCCCATTTAATAATAGAGTAGTCTTCTATAATACAATAATCTAATCATTATAATTTATTCTAATAATCATATGGAAATCTTATATGAAGTAGTACATATAATCTAAATATTACTATTAATTTCAACAACCATTTCTTCAATGGGAAAATCCTATATACTTCCTCCGTTTCGTTTTAAATGCAACAAATGGTATTATTTGTGAGATAAAATATTCATTTGTTGCATTTAAAACGAAACGGAGGAAGTAATACAATTGGCTGAAAGTCGAAGTCGGTTATACATGAATTATACATTAACATAAATAAGAAAAAAGGATTGATTGACTCAAAGTCGAATTCGGATTCAGATGTCGGATTATTTTATGAGATCCGACTCTGACCCTCCTCCGACTCGGAGTCAGACTTTTTAAACGGAGTCGGGCTTTTTAAACGGAGTCAGATTACTTTTTTGTCGGAGTTGACTCGGATTTTTTCCTTCGGATAGGAGCGGACTAAGGTCGGATCCGGACTGGATTGTCATCCCTAATTACATTATACACTTTTTTCAAATCGAAGGTGATATCAATACCATTAAACCGTTGTTGTTCAATCAAATAGCTTCTTTGTACTCAAGAAGAGAATAGAGAGAACAAAATAAAAGAAGAAAATGTATCTTACCCGTCTTCGCTACCTCTCTCCAAGTAGAGGAGGATGTCGGAAATATAATTCTCATTCAACAATGTTTCTCTGGCACTCAAAAGATATTGAGCCACTTGTTGTATACCATATATGGTAGAATTGTGGCCATCTTCTATTAACAAGTCATACTTAACTCTTTTCTTCACTTTGCTTGACAATTTCTTCACTTTTGCCATTTTATTTCTCAACTCTTCATCCTCATGATCTTTCAAACCAATTACTCTTTGTGTAGCACACTCATCCACTTTGTCTGATTCACTCTTATCACGATCACCTTCTCTCATTAGCTTACCATAAACCAAGGCATAAATTCGAGTACCTAAACCTCGTATTGGTTGTTTTTTCTGCTGATCATTATCCTTATCTATCGATTCGCTTACGCCCTCCACATTGTGGGATTTACTTCCCAAATGAATAAGCTCGATTGTTGAACTTAACTTATTTTTGCTTCGCTTATTGTCGATTTGATCTACACTAGTATCATCGTCATACAAAAGCTTGAATATGTCGTGGTTGTGTCGACCAATGATGCCCAAATAAAAGAGTTGTTTCCCCCCAACTATGAGTTTATTGTTTAATCTATCATAGACTATAGTAGCCTCCCAAGACAATAATACACAAGTTTTGATGAGCCAAAAAACAGAACAAAACAGAACACTAACACAAGTCCATGTTCCAAACTCCAAAACTTTTTTGGAAATGTGTGTTTCATTTAGGTGGGACCTAAAATACAACACCCATGTAAGTAGAAGCATGAGTGAGCTGAACATGAAGTTGATGCTATGTTTCATTCCATTAGCACAATACATTAGATACTTTCTACTCATGAACCTGTCTACTAATATATATGCTATCGAATTTGCATCCATAGTTGGAGTTAGATTTTCAGCTAAAATCCGTAACCTGTAAACGATCATACGTGTGGACAGTATAATCACATTGTAGCCAATGAGAACAAAAAGAGATACCTTAATCCACTGTTGAGTATGCAATCCGAGGATTTTGTGGTGCTTGAAAGCGGGGACATTATTCATAACCTCAGACTCGATCCACCAAAAAAGAACACAATCGATTATTTCGACCACTGCTTCTCGAACATGAAGGCCACTTTCAGTATGATCTAATGGCAATTTAGGTGTAACGCAAGAAACAATATTTGGAAGGAAGGAGCTCAAGAAAAATATGTCAAATATGATGAAATAAACTGAAACTGGTATTAAGGTAAGCATACGAATGCTTCGTCCAGCATCTTTGTGTAACGAATGTGCATAATAATATTTACAAATATGTCCTGCAACCCCAAAGTATAAGGTTAGAATTGCCATTATTATGCACATCCAAATTCGGATGAAAAGCTTAAGTCGAGTGACATTGTAATAGTCATGACCGTGCCTAACGATTTGAAGTAATCGTATAAACAGATAAGACACCACTAGCAGTGGCAACATTGCCATGGAAGCAAACATATCAACGTACAAACGAATTATATATAGCATATTTTATAAGCGTACAAATCGAGAACCTTTTAGTTTCTTGGACAGATGGTGAAGTAGCTGCTGGATCAACAGCTGAAATGTTTACCGAAGTATCACAACTTTGGTGGTCGACCGAGCCAGGGCTCGCGGCCGCAGCTCGAATCTCACAGCCCGTGTTGGCAGCACAATCATCTTGCATCGCCTTTCTGTCAAGAGGCTCTAGGCTATCCATGATCAGTTGGGTTTTTGGAGGAGCTACAAATCTCTTAAGTACTTGATGAAGATTTTGTTTGTGTTGTTAAGACTTAAGAGTAGAAAAATCAACTAATACTACTACTACTACTTAATATCACCAGATCAATTGCACATGACTTAGGTCTTAGCTTGTGTAGGACTTAAATTCACCTAGGTAACAGTAAGACTAAACAATTGGTTAAAAAAACAATTGGTTAAAAAAACAATTGGTCTCTTAGGTTAAACAAAGACTTGACGATTTATAAACTATGCTTTAGGTTGATAAATAATTACATTACCATTAAACTTGTCATAACAAGCACATTCATCAGCACATTCGGGGGGAGAAGAGAGCTTGTTATAAGCTGTTACCAAGAAGCAACTCCCATAAAATTTAAAGATTTACCTTTTCGTTATAAGGCAAATGCCTCAACACCACAAACTATAGCGTGGATGCACCCAATGTCTCAACATCACTAACTTTAACTATTAGCCAAAACACTCCCAAACTATATGGTGTGGCCGTGTGGGTGCATCAAGTGATGTCATAATTGATGCATAAGCTAACTTTTCTTGCCGAGGCGGGGAATCCGTGTTAACTTTATTTTTTTTTCATTTTCCCTTTTTCTTTCATTTATCCTATTTTTTCGTTAATTAGAAACCTTTCGGCTTCACTTATTGCACCTAGGCTAATAGTTTGGTGTTAAATGCACCTTGTGCCATAATTTGTGGTGTTGAGATTAATATTACCTTTGTTATATAATACATTGTTTCTATATATGTTCTTTTTTTCCGCTATATTTTTTTCCGACTATATTGAAATGGTTCTACTATGCCATAACTTGATAACTAGCCCTACTTGTAAATTTGTTGTGTTATACACATTCAATAGGTAATTTAATCCATGCATTATAGATATATCTAATGTCTATCACTAGTGCGTATTTTACTATTGAGTTATAGTTTTTCGCTTTTTTCCGTAAATCATCTATTCCCTTATTACACATCACATATAATAATTGTGAGCATATTTTTAATTTGTTGGCTAATGGATAGTCTTCCAATCTAGATTTTGGATTACAGATAGTTACCTACATAAGCGGCTAAGGCCATGTGCAGGGTGAGCAACTGCACACAAGTCCCCGAAATATAAAGGTCCAATTCTATTAGTGGTCCGCCTAAAGCAAAAAAAAAAAAGAAAACCTAAATTTAATTACAAATAGAAAGAGATCAATTTCTATTTGGTGTTTTTCTTCTTTTTCTCGTATTCTCCAAAAGCCCCACTTATAACTCTTCCATCTCTTTTACACCAAAAAAAATTAATCTTTAAAATTTATTTTAACACACAGCCCCTAATTTTATGAAACGGTCCTGATTACCTAGTTGGAAATTAACTAATACTATTAGCAGTGGAGAACTGTGGAAGTTGCCTGATCTTGCACGACTTGTATATACTATAATTATGCAAATAGCCAGCCAAGCTAGAAAGATCACGATCAAGGCACCTTGGTGGTTCAGAGTTTACAACAATGTTCATTAATTATAATGTATACTCTTTGACTTAAAGTATTAAACGTAGTAGACTTTAAAAAAAAGATTAGTTGACTTAAACGATGATAGCTAACCGGCGATTTAGCAGGGTCCATGTCAGTTGTTAGGGTGTAAGCCCAACAAATCTAATATATGGTAGTTTATACCACTCTTGTATTAATATATTAACTAGTATTTTGACCTGGATAATATCTCGGGTCTGTTACAATTATCAAATTTATTATTATTCATAAATTTTATTAACTTTTTCGAAAATTTTCTGTCTAGTGTGAAATTGGAAACTGCATGTTATGGCATGATAAGTTGCTTAAGAAAAATATTCAAAGGAATTAGGAATAAAAATGCAATTTCGACAGAATTGGGGTAAGAGAATAATATTATTATCATAATAAAAGTGTTAGAGATTAAAAAGCTTATCTATGTCTTTATATACATTACTTTGAAACATTAAACATTGAAATTGGAGTCCACTCATGGTACACCCGGGTGTACCATGAGCATGGTACACCCAGGGGCATTTTCGTGATTAATTGGAACTTCAGGGGCACGTTCGTCATTTCGCGCAATCTCTCTCCTCTTCCTCTTCCGCGTGTTCTCCTCTTACGCGTGCTTTCACTGCCATTTTTTCCGACGATGCTGCCGCTGCTTTTGCTGCTGCTCATTTCCGACGATACCGTCGTTTTCATCGTCACTGTCGTCTTCTTCGGCGTAACGTTTTGGGGTTTTGGTCTTCATTTCCAGATCTCGAAGATTCAGATTTAGCCATTGATGAAGATGACCAAAAATTCGAAGCTGATGAAGGTTGGGATGATTGGAAAGCAGATGAAAACGAGGAAAACGATGAAGAAGATTCTCAATTCAAGTGTTTGTTCTGTAAATTTCAACTTCATTTCTTCCGATTCCTTACTTCAACATTGTAGTTCAACACACCATTTTGATTTTTCTGGGTTAAGGAGAGAGATTAGTCCAGGATTATGGTTTGTTTACCTTACCTTCAAATCTTTTGTTTCATATTTTTACAGTTTATGCAAGCTAATGATTGTTTTTTTGTTATACCGCGTCGGAGTGGTTGAGATGTGGAGGAGGAGAGAGAAAGTAGTTTGTTCATCATGGTGGTGGTGTGGAGCAGTGCTTATTTACCTAATTTGTGCTTATTCAAGTTTGCTCATTTTCTTAAATGAGTAATTTGTGCTTATTCAAAGTTTGCTCATTTTCTTAGATGAGTAGAAATGCTTGCTCATTTGCTCATTTTGCTCAGTTGCTCATTTTGTTTATTTTGCTCATTTGTTCATTTTGCTCATTTGCTCATTTGCTCATTTTGCTCATTTGGAGAAAATAGCCTTGGGTGTACCATGCCCTTGAAATTGTAGTGATTTGGTGGTTAAACTCTCACAATTCATGTCAAAGGTCATGTGTTTAATTCCTATTAGTTATACATTGTTAACATTTTTAAGTGATATAAAAAACATGCTATCAATTGTTCTCTTCTTTTTCATTTATATATGTGTATATAACACATCAATACCATTATATCATTTAGAGCTGAAAAGTAAAGAGCGTAAAATTCGTAATAGTTCTTTTTAATTTACATACTTTTCTTTTTAGTTTCGCTATTCTCAATCTACACACAGTTTTCGTTACTATTTTTGAAAGTGTAACCCCCACCCCCACTTTTCTTTTCAAATGAAATCCTCATGCATCTAATTTTATACATTTCCTCCCTCTCTTTTTCATATTTTTCTCTTTGCCTCTAACATTTTGCACTTTTTCATTAGTTATGATGACAAGCAAAGTTTGTAAAGATAGTATAATTTAGTTATTACACATTGTTAACATTTTTAAATGATATCATAAACATGTTATCAATTGTTCTCTTCTTTTTCATTTATATATGTGTATATAACACGTCAATGCCATGATGTCATTCAAAGCTGAAAGGTAAAGAGCGTAAAATTTGTAATAGTTCTTTTTAATCTACACACTTTTCTTTTTCGCTCCGTTATGCCCAATTTACACGCACACAATTTTTAATACTTTTTTGAAAGTGAAACCCCCCCCCCCATTTTTTTTTTCAAATGAAACCCTCATGCATCTAATTTTTCTTTTTTGTTCTCTCTTATACATTTCCTCCCTCTCTTTTTATATTTTTCTCTCGCCTCTAACATTTTTCACTTTTTCATTGGTTATGATGATAAGCAAAGTTTGTAAAGGTAGTATAATATAGTGCACCTTAAAACTATCCCCTCCGTCCCAAAATATAGTTCTCATTTCATTTTGCATAGTCTTCAAAACGTACCTTTGACCTACAATATCTTTTATTTCTTATTAGTAAAAAATATAAAAAGTTGATATTACGAATTTATACATTGAGACGTATCTAACAAGACCCATCATGAATATGTTTTTTTGTATACATTAGTAAGAATATTTGGTCAAAGTTTATAACATTTGACTCCCAAAATAGAAATGGGAACTATATTTTGGAACGGAGAGAGTAATATGTAGAAGTTGAAAATACTTATATGAACTTGGTCGACATTAAATTTCGTGTAGACCTAATGATATCACACGTGGTTTATGGAGGAAAAAAAGTCACTATGGTCAAAAAGGTAGATATGAAAAATGAGCAACTATAAGTATGTAAGGGATGACTATATATATATATGAGAACAAAAGTACTATGTTATAAGGTTAATTTTATCATGCATGGCAAATTAATATAAGAAAGGGTAAATATAAGCGTCACTATGTTTAAAAATAGTATATAAGAGTAACTATAAGTTGAATGAGAAAATGATTATATGTAAAGACAAAGGATCACTATAGATCATATATAGCTTTAATTTACACTAATATTAGTGTAGAATACTTCTAAGTTTTATGTATACAAGCCTTAAAAACTTGATATCCCATTTTTGTATTGATCGACAAGGTTCTCTGCGTAGAGAATGAACTCAGATCGTAGCTTGCGCTTTTCTTTGAGGCATTCAAAGAAGGAGTGATTTTGAAGCTTCACTCTATGTTTAAGATAAACTGTTAATTTGATGCTATCTAATTCGGTTGTCAAGACGTCCACAGAATTATAACCTTGTTTGAATTTATCTTTATCACCATCAAGATATCTGATGTAACAAAAAAAACAATAACTCATTAATAGTTAACAAAAATTAGAGACAGTCACTAAATGGATTAAACTAGTTATCGAAAGGAATTGACTTAATCACTATTGGGGCTAATTTTGTTTTAAATATTGGGCTTACCATTGCCTAATTTTAATTTAAAAATAGGCGGTCTCTTACAAGACAAACTCAATAATTAGTGTCTTAGTGATATTGTATAAATCATGACAAACGATGAGTATACATATTTGGAAAGTAGGATTAGAAGATAAGAAACATTCCTCTAAATACAATACTTTTGAAATGTTGTCCTAACACCTATTATTAAGAAAAAAATCATACGATAATATTTTCTAAGATAACAATATATCCTTATTAATCATATCTTTACCATACTATACCGTAATAATCTTAATAGTTTCACTTTTTTTCATAACGAAGTAAGTATGTTATATAACTTATTTTTAAAAGCAACCATTAGGAAAAAATTTCATGGACTTCATATTTTAGATTTTTGATTTTATCTTAATAAAAAGGCTGAACTAAACTTGAACGATAATTAGTTTTAGTCAATAAAAAGTTAATTATATAATCAGTTTAAATCAAATTTTTGCATGAGAGAAATGCAAAACAGTGAAAATTAGTTTACATAAGTAAATTCATTGTCAATTGGTAAAAAAAAAAAATCAATTCAGGCTATGTTCAGTTCACCTTATTTTTGCTTATTTCAGATCAAATCAGATCAGAAAAAATAAGTTCAGATCATGCTTATATTTAAAAACTCATTATTACTATTATTTACTAATACATTTGTTCAAAAGGATTATTATTGTTGTTGTTGTACTTATTAATTATTAATATAGATAATTGTTATTAATCTCGTTGTTATCATTATAAATGTCATTGTTATCATTATTTTAAGTTATTTTGTTATTAAATAATAGAAAATTAAAAGCCACATGTTAAGAACATAAGATTGGCGCAAAAATAAAAAATATATAAAATAAATATGATAGCTCAAATTCATGACAACGAAACTATTAAGTTCGAATACCATTTCAAAATAAGCTAAGTGCGAGATACAAATTATAAATTTAGATCTGGTATACCTCTTTCTACCTAATTCCAAATCTCGCTAGCTATCTGAAGTTGCACGCTATCCATTTCTTTCTTGCGCAAGTCATAGTTGTTTGTATATCTTATTTTATTTTATATGAAGAAAAAGAGTTGAGTCTGCCGACTTCTCAAGTGTAAAATATTTTTTTAAGAGAAAGTGTGAAACATTTTATGAGTGCTCTTATAAATCAATGATTTGGTTTATATAATTATTTCTAGGAATAATAATTATTATTATGATTATAATTATTGTTTTTATTATAATAATGATAATAAAAATAATTATTATTAATAATAAAAGTTGTGTAAAAGTTGTGATAGAAATAAAATGATAATAATAATAATAATAATAATAATAATAATAATAATAATAATAATAATAATAATAATACAAATAAGATCTTATAATGTATTGCATAATATTGAATTACAAAGTAATAATATAATAGTAATAATATATTTTATAAAAGATAAGATCTTGTAATCAGATCAGATCAAATCAAATCAAATCATATAAGTTCAGATCTAAAAATTTCAAATAGTCTCAATCTAGATAAGTTGAATTGAACCGTACCTTACCTTTCAATTACTTGTTTCAGATTCTTAATTTTTTCCGCGTCCAAAGAACCTACATTAAGCTCCACTGCATCATTCCAGTCAAATTGAGTCTTATGGTTGATAATGCTTTTGTGAGATAACTCCGAATTTGAATATATCACCTTCTCTTGTGTACTAACTTTGGTAAAGGTTGTTCTCCAAACACCAACCGTTCTAACCTCCATCTATTAAAATAAAGAAGAAAATTCACACCTTCAATTAAACGCACAAAATATTTTATATGCAGTTTGATTGGATGTAACATATTTTAAATTAGAGTTTTTTGCGAGGATATACTAGGATAATAGGACATTTTGTGGGATATAACTCACTAAATTTTTTTTGTGGGGATATACCAACCGAAATTTAAGTTTTGTTAAAAGGTACTACCAAAATCATAATTTCCGGCGAGAAAGTCAATTTTCCGGCCTTTGACAAAATTCCCTATTACCCTGATATATCCCCGCAAAAAACTCTTTAAATTATAAAGTAATATCTATAGTTTTTTTGCTTTTGTCAAAATATTTAAAGAAAAAAGGAAAATGAAAAACAACAAATCAAATGTGGACTATTCCTTCCTAGTGAGAGCTCTATATTCTACTATATATTCATAAGTTTTCCACCTTTAAATATTAAATGAGGAAAGATTTTGAAAGAAATACCACCATTGCAAGCGGCTTAAAATCATATCTGCAACTCATGATTTTTCTAGGATGTTTTTTACCCAAACAAATACTGTGTTTAGGCCTTGTACACTTCCCCTTATTTTTACTGGACAAAAATTATTTTAGCTGTTAAAACTTCTTTTTATTTATTAAAACTGATTACTACTAATTATAATAGATTTTTGCTAGTATTTAGTGTAAATCACTTATGCAGTTTACCGACATTTACCAATTCAAACTGATATATGTGCTTACTAAGGCCTTGTTTGGTTGACAAAATAAATCATGGGAAGTGCAAATTCCTAGGAAGTAGAAGTATATGAAGTTGTTTGGTTGGTAAAACCATGGGAATTTGCACTTCCTAGGAAGTTCTACTTCCTCCAAAATGGAGGAAGTTACTTACCTAGGTCCCCCTAGGTACTACTTCCCATTATCAACCAAACACAATTTTACACTTCCTAGAAATTTTAAATACATGGGAAAAATAAGTTCCTAGGAAATATGACTTCCTATATACAACCAAACAAGGCCTAAGGCTCTGTTTGGGGAAGCATTTCAAGTAACTAAAATGATAAGGTGTTATAATTTTAAGTCATTTTATATGATTAGTGGTGTTTGATGGAGGAACTTAAATAAAATTTAAGTCCAGATTTTGACTGAAATTGAGTTGGAGTAAAATATAGCGTCTGAGGTTAGGTGTTGAATTTATTTTTAAAAAAAAATCTTTTTATGCCCAAAAAGATATTTTCTTTTTATCTTTTTAAACCTAAAAAGATATTTTAGCTACGGCATAAATAATTTTATCAATTAGGTTATTCAATCAGCTAGCTTATCAGTTTCAGCACCTTAACAGTTTCAGCTGCTACTTAATCAGTTTCAACCACCTTATCAGTTTCAGCTCCAGTGTTGCGAAACATAGCCTAAAACTAGTTTTTGCTACTTGAAAAGAATTTTAACTGTTTTTTTAGGTTAAATGAGTAGTTTTTAAAAAGAAATTGAAAATTATACAAAAATTCAAAGGGTTAACTAATAACTAACCATTTTCTCATCAATGATGCATAAATCTCCAACACTAAAAGGATGCACCACATAAGCAAACATGAGCCCGTCGAAGAAGGTCTTGCAAGTGTTCTGAAATATAAAAGTTACAGCAAACAATGGTGTCGTAATGAGGACAAGTACTTGTGTAGTAGCCAACCCGGTGAGAAGCAACCACATTATGAAGGTTGCAAAGATTAGAAATGAGCTGATAATTTTGTCCAAACAATCCACAACTTCTTTGGCACTACTTAATGTATTTGCGACGAACAAACAATTGTTGTGTGCCATTTCCTGGTCATTGAACAATGTATCTGTTAAAAAACCCCTTATTTGTTGCGAACATGTGAGTTGTCCGACATTGGAGAAAGAGGAGAAAAAGTACCATATTATAAGCTAAAAGAGTTATTACTATTGTCAATTAGTTTTAGTATGGAACCTCATTTGAGCTTGTATATGGATCAAACTCTCCTAACGACGATTATTATTAAACCCCTTATCAAGTAAAGCACAAAAATAAAGGCAATGAGATTGATCAATGCAAGTATGTAGTATGTACCATCCATGCTTTAAGTCGTGCTTCAAATGATATTGCTTCTGAAGGAGGCATATTTTCATCAAGTTGATGCTGAAAATCATTCCAGTTTTCCTGTCCTATTAGTTTCTTCACCATCTCTTCAAAGCCCCTGCTTCTAAACATAATTGATTGTTGTAAATTTGTAATCAAATGGACAAGATAATAATCCATCCATTCAATAAAAGATAATGTTAAGTTCAAAGCTAATTAAGTATTTTGGCTACTTGGTGTATAAATCTTCCGTTCTACACACGTTGTGTACCATTTGTGTGTCATGCTATTCTATTGGTTGATTAGAATTTACTACAAAGTGTTTTTAAAATACAATTATATAGTGGTGGATTATAATAATAATAACAAATAAAAAGAGTGACACATGCACAAGTATACATATATAATGGGACACAAGATTTAAGATTCGGGCTATTCGTTATTTTGTATTGAGAAAAATGAAAAATCACTTGTCTACGTGGCAAAAATATAGAACTTCAATATTATAAGTAACTGTTAAACCATCATCTAGTCTGGAAGATAGTATGATTATACTAACAATACATTCATTATCTATTTTCAATTTCCTTTTCAGTAGTTTCGAATTTTTGGGTGTTAATTTTCAAAATAAACATTACTAATATAAGTGTAATAATTTTACGGTTTAATTTATTTTACAACATATATATAGGTCATATGACTTATAAAGTGTTAAAGCTAAAAATTAGAGACTGAGAATGATATCTAACGGACCATATTTTATGTTCTTTACATATTTCGGATATTAGTTTCTTTTTCAAATTAAAAAATGTGAAAGGTCACAATATTACGATAAAGAATGAGCCCTTAGAGAGACTTATAAAAGTTGGTGATCTCGTGGTCGTACCTATTATTGTAGCTCTGGAGCTTTTGGAGGATGATAGACGAGTATTTCTCCTCCGACAATTTATCTTTAGCTATCACAAAGTAAAGAGCTACTTGTTGTATAGCATAAATTGTTGGATTTGGATCATCTTGCACCATTAACAAGTATTCCTTGGCTCTTTCCTTCTTTACTTTAGACAATCTCTTCTCATTTTCCCATTCATCTTCAACATCAGATTTAGTATGGTAATGTGTGTTCAGATTTACTGCCAAACTCAAATTAAGCAAATGTCGAAGTACTGAAACAAAATGTTTTGTCATCCCATTCTCATCAACTATATTTGGCATATCATCATGATACATAAGATTGAAGATATCGAAACTATGGCGACTAATCATGCCAAGGAAGTACAACTGTTTTCCTCCTTGTAAGATGTTTGATTGTAATCGAATGTAGATTGAACTAGCCTCTTGAAACAATATAACACAAGTTTTTATCAACCAGAGAAACGCGCAAACTAAAAAACTGAGAGAAGTCCAGGTTCCGAATTCATAGATTTTTCTAGCCTTAGGTGTTTCATCGAGTTGGGGCCTAAAAACCAACACCCAAGCTAGTAGAAAGAACAATGAGGTTAATACAAAGGTGATGTTATGTTTCATGCCATTTCCCCAATACACTATATATCTCCTGCGCAACAGAATTTTGAGTACTGTATTATTTTGCTGTGAATTTTTCTCTGTTGTAGTCTTTGGAACAAGTTTATAACGACAGACTAACTTCTGTAACAACCAGACGATGATATGTGTAGATAATGTAATGACATTGTATATAATGACCATGAAAATCGAGACTTGGAACCATTTCCATGTTTCGAGTTCCAAGGACCTGTGGTGTTTTAAGACATGAGGCGCGATTGTGTTAACTGTAACAAGTTTCAGCCAGAAGAACACATTTAGACAGTCGGCTATTTCAAGTACTGCTTCTGGAATATTGATGCCACTCTCTGAATGATCCAATTGTAGTCGTGGTATAAAGTATAAGGCTACAATTAAGAAAAGAATGCTGCATATAAACATGCCACTCATTGCACTGCATATATGCTGCCAATCTGTTAGCAGCATTCCTTCCACTTTATAAAATTGTAACCTTAAGTTTGGAGCATACCAAGCGACTGTAAGCAAAAGTGCTAGAGCAGGGGCGATGGAGAAGAGGTAAAGCTGGTATATCCAAGCGCGGATACACAGCTTAAGTGCAGTGACATTGTCATACTCATCACCATACCTAATGAATTGGAGTAATCGCGCAATTGAAAAAGACACCACAAGCCAAGGTAACAATATAACTGCTATTGGAAAAACAAGCGTTCCTACCACAATAACAACAAATGTAACACAAATTGGAAGCAGTAACACAAGTAGATTGCGAGTTACATCTTCATAGTGCTTGTTTATAACTCCAGTCAATATAAGAACTGTCATAGTCCATGGTATTGCTACTAAGTTATAAACATTCGGAATTAAACGATTTGATGATCCTATAGCATAAGATAGACCACAAATCACAAGAACTTTTAAAAGATACCATTTCATACAGGATGATAGAGGTATTTCTGAATCATCTTCGTTACTTACTGTTGACATTTCGACAGAGATATCAAGTTGTTGCTGTGCTTGAACCACAATTGTTGGACTAACAACGGGCGTAATCTCGTGCAAGTAGGAAGAATTAGGAGTAGATTCATCTAGTAAACTTGAATCATCTTCCATCTCCTGTGTTTTTTTCGACTAAATACAACTACCTCAAGTATTTTTTTTCCTTAAGAGTAATAAGTTGATTATGATTTTGTTGAGTTTTAAACAATGACTTGATGTTATGATGTAGCAAATGTAATCTCATAATGATACTATCCACACACATATATATCTAGCTAACACCCGTTTTTTCCAGCTTTATATAAATGATTCACAGTATAGCTACATCTTTTTTTTTTTTGCTAATGGAACTTTTGGTTTAATAAAAGTTTCTTTTAGAAGTGAAGTCAGAAGATTTCACGGTCATCTTGTGACTAGATCTTCTATGCCATGGTATGTTGTGGTTTGCAAGGGAGACATATATTTGCTTTCTTTTAGTTTGTTGGTTGGATATTGTTGTGTTTGGTGGCCCAAATTACAGTAAGGGCCAATTTTGCAAATAACACACAGATATACGTCGTGGGTGGACATTTATATAATAGTCACCTAGAATTATAAAAAGCGTGCGTTAAATCATGTGTTCTTTTATTTTATTTTTCTTGTCGCATATATTTATTTTTATTATTTTTGAATCACTAGATATATGTTTCCACTCGCACTCGATCACAACTCTAATACATGTTCTTTTGAGCTATTTTTTTCTTATGCTCTCAACTATTTATCGTCTTAATATAGATAAGTTAAGTTCAGCCTAATAATTGATGTTTTTCAGAATTAGATTTCTACGTGCAATTATAGATCCTTGGTTTTCTTCAGAGATTAAAGAAAAGTCCTAATTGTGATTCCCGTTCATTTATTCGTGCCCTTCCGAGTTCCAAATACAAATCTATGCAACAAATAACTTTCGTCAAAGTCTTTGGGGTGTTTGGCAATTAGAATTTTGGAGCAAAAAGAGAGGTTTGGACCACTTTTAGAGTTTTGACTAGTCAAAAGCTCTAAAAAAGATGTTTGGTAAAAGAGAGTTTTGGAATGAAAACTCTCAAAATGAAAAAGCTCATATTAGGAGGTTTTTCTTTAGAGGATTAGGTAGAAATATGTTTAATGACTTTTATGCCTCTAATAATATACACATATGTATTAAAATTTCTATAAATGTTATTTTACACAAACAAATGGCAATAACCTTTGCAGTCAAATCTGCTGAACACAAACTCTAAACTCTAACAGCTAAACTCTATTTGCCAAACAGGACCTTTATCTTCATAAAGTGGAATAATCGTTTGTATGTGTTAATAATAGTCCTGAAGTATATTCACATTCATTTATATTTATGGGTAGATGTCTATATTCTACGCATTTGTTAGTAAACTCAAGTCTCCTATTTTATTTAGATTGGGCCTTGGGGCTAACTAGAAGTAGGTACATTTGGAGTTAAATGTGATTGAATATTAACATAGAAAAATCTAGATTTCTAATGTATCTTAGAGGTAGTCTATAGATATCTTGTAAAATATCTAGAATATACTCTCGTTGTTTCTTATTACTTGTAACCGTTTAACTTTTATGTTTGTCAATGCATAACTTCAACCATTAATATTTTTGACGAATCTAACAAGATCACGCATAAATATGTTTTTCCTTAACTATAAATCACCAAATATAAACTAGGTAGTGTTGGTAAACAGTGTAAAAGTCAAACCATTACAAGTAAAAAGAAACTGAGGAAGTATGCTTTAGAAAAATCTAGACATATTATATATATCAAAAATAAATATTAAATGAATATAAAAAACTCTAGGATTGAGTATGTAACCATAATATTAGAAATATAGATTAGATGAATATAAATCTGTACCAAGTTCTTGTGTTTAAGGGCGTAGAAACATAAGTATTCTACCAAAGTTATGTATAACTAAGGGTATACACATATGTTATAAGAAAAATGAATTCTTAAAAAAGCAAGTAAAAGTGAGAAACACGAATTCTCACAAAAGCAAGTAAAAGTAAGAAACATGAGCTCCCACATATATGTATAATCTTGCGAATTAATGTAATCAATTATTGTAATAAATGTAAATGTAGTTTTGTTCGTGCCTAAATTTCTATCGAATGCTATTCTCATGGCTCATCTCCCATGAGTTGTAAATTTCAACCAAGTAATTGAATTTAAGAAGGAATCTTTGTAACATTGTAGGACCGCATATAGACAATGCAACTTGTTCAATAAAGATATGCTTTTTCCTGTATAGTTCCATACTTCCATAAGTTCCCTTCATACTAAAAGTAATTTTCAAGCATATATTCACATAATTTAAGCTTTTAATTTTCTTTACTTTTGTTTGGGGAGAAGCGAATAAGAATCCTTTTCATTTTCCTAGAAGAAACATATGGTTACTTTTCTGTTAAAAGTATAGTTCACATGTCAGTAATATTTTGTCTCACATTGAATAACTAGATAGTAGATAGAATGACTTAGTTTTAGGGTGAAACCCTACGTACCAATCTTGTATGTGGTCAAACTCTCCTCCAGGCTCCAGCAAGAATATAAACTAAAAAACAGTTAAAGTTATCATGTGAATAATGCACACAGTTAAAATATAGCAACTAAAAACGACAAAAGTAGTATATGAAACAGAAAACTAGAAAATTATATGCGGGGATTTTATGCAAAGACAAAACAATAGTCGATCACACACCTAAGCGTAGCATGGAAAGTTTATGACATGATTAAAGCCCCTATTATTGACTTCGATAATGCATTCATGGATGGATCTATGTTGTGGCTAGCTACATAGTTTTATAGTGAGTAGTTACATATCCCCTTTAGGAATCAAATTTTAAAATTTCAAGTTTGTTCAACTTATTTGAACTTATTAGCATGACTTAAGTTATATGTATTTAATATAATAATTGACCTTGATCTTGAATTTGTTGTTCTGAAGTTATTTAAATTATATAATTATGAATTGAACTTGAATAATTCATATTGTCCCAAATTTAGCTTATCTAACACGATTATTAGTATTAAAATTAAATTATCTACAACCTAAAATTTCTTAAATATATAGGTGGATTTAAGGTAAGAAGAATAGAGATAAAGTATTTGGTGATGAAATAAATTCACAAGAATATTATTTACTTTAGAAATTGCCGCTCAAATTTATTGGTTGATGACAATATTATAACTCGCATTATTTCTGTTTTTCTAATACGAAAGTCAGTTTGAATCTGATGAGGTAAACCAATAACAATGTGTGATTCAAATTAAATAATGGTTCAACAAAGTGAGGCAAGAGATTTGGACTCGTCATTATCATATGAGAAAGGCTAAATATCTAAATTTTGAAATACGAGTATGTGTGACATTTTTGTCATTTCAATGGAAGTGAGGCCCGTCAGTTTTTCTAATTGACATTTAGTTAATTATCTAATTGACTAAGCCTTGTTTGATATTAAAAGAGGCACATGAGTTCAAAGTTGAGAACATTGAATGCTAATCGTTTATACTCGGACATGGCACCATTAATATTAGTTAGTTACGTTAAAAAATAAAAGTCTCTTAACAGGCAAGATGTTCAATGACAAAAAAATTATGTTGACTTACTTGTCCTTCAACGTATCTTGATCTATTGGCTTACCTCAATTTTCTTTTGTACTATGTTCGAAGGTGCCTCCGATTTCCTGGTGTCAGCCTGTCAGGAACCATGTTGTAAATTGTAATCCAGATTTCTTGCCCCACGCATAAGCTAAGAAGGAACACTCGGTCGAACCTAGAGTAAAACAAATAATACAAAACAAATATTTGTAGGATATGATTCATATGAAGACAAGTAGCTTAGTTTATTCAGCAAGAAACAAAACTACTATTGTATGGGAATCGTCTTAACTTTCAAGTTTGAAAGGTCTTCTCATTGTAAAAACTAGCAATATATGCACGTGATACGTACGATAATATATTAATATTAATAGTAACGTCAGAAAGTGTTAAAAACTAACTTAATAGTGTAATATCTATGGTGAATATTGATGAGCATTATGATTTTTTAAATTTGCATTTCTAGTGTAAAGAGTAATATTTTCCAGAAAGGAATAAGTCGATGTAGGATACGTTATCTTAATTGTATTTGGTAGAATATTTAACAACTATCCTTTTAAACAATAATCTAGATTATGTTATTTATTTATTTAAAAATACATATATTTTATAGGCATATTTTATGAGTAGTAGTGCAATTTAATTTCACTGGATAATAAAGGTTTTTAGACACCCTATGGTGAGTAGTGCTTCAATAAAAATAATAAGTTATAAATTTATATTATCTGATAATGTTTATCTTTATTTATTTATTATCCCAACTAATTGTAATCCCCAAAAAATTTTAAAAAAATGAATATTCTCTAATTAAGATTCTTAATTTTTTTATGGATTGTTAATGCATGTTATTTGAAATCCTTATTGCAACTGAAAGTTTAGGTAGTAAGAATCTCTGTGAATTTTTTTTATATAATTGTTTGAAAATTGATTTAGTCATTTATGGCTGTTGTAGACCACTCTAAAGAAAAGCTTAATTATGATAGGTGAAATTTCTTTTACATATTTTTATGTATTCTTTTTGGCGGTAATGTAAAAGTTTCTTGATTATCCATATGTGTAATGAGGAAAGAATTTAAAAAATATTTTCTTTATTATTTTTTTGTGAGATTAAGGGTATATAAGTATTTTCAAGAGTGGACACCATAGCTCCCCCCTTGGCTTATATAATAGAGATATATATGAATGATCAATTTTTTTATCTAAAATTATTTTGGTTGTGATGTAAATTATTAAGATTCTTTTGTAGATGTTATTATCTTTTTAAAGTGAAGCTGATCGATTTTTAACTGTTCACTACCGTCACTGAAAAAGTAAAAAAAATTGGTTATTATCTTTAGTATAGTTCTATAATGATTATTATATATAAAAATGTGTAAATAAAAGAAGTCAAAAATTGTCGCAAAAACAACCAAAATTGAAGGTTATAATACACGCTTTTGGACATTCTCAGGGGCCGAGCTCCGAACGCCACGGGATGCATCCTAGGGGAATGGGAGGTAATTGAAAAGGAGTCATGTGTCTTGGAACGAATATATAATGGATGTCTTTACGTTCATTTCGAATCAATTTTAGGTTTCACGAGAAATAAAGAAATGGGGTGTTTAGAGGCTTTTTGAGACAATATCAATGGTGCCAAGCACCCGCCGCAACGTTACAAGTCAAATCGTTACTCATATGAATGTTTCGAGAGAAAATATAACCAGGCCCGGAGAAGTCCAAAAATGTCGAAAAACAGTCAAAATTGAAGGTTATAATACACGATTTCGGACTTTCCCGGGGCCCGAGCTCCGAATGCCACGGGTTGCCTCCTATGGCCGTGGGAGGTCATTAGAAAAGAGTCATATGGCTTGGAACACATATATGGATGTCTTTACGTTCATTTCGAGGCAATTTTAGGTTTCACGAGAAATGAACAAATGGGGTGTTTAGAGGCTTTTCGAGGCAATACAAATGGTGCCAAGCACCCGTGCAACGTTACAAGTCATGTCGGCCATCCTAGGAACATTTCGAGAGAAAATATGACCAGGCCCGTAAAAGTCAAAAAATGTCGAAAAAATAGCTAAAATTGAAGATTATAATACACGCTTTCAGACTTTCCCGGGGCCAGAGCTCCAAACGCCACGGGATGTCTCTTAGGGCCATGGAAGGTCATTGGAAAAGAGTCATGTGACTTAAAACGAATATATAGATGCATTACGTTCATTTTGAGGCAATTTTAGGTTTCACGAGAAATCAACAAATGGGATGTTTAAAGGCTTTTCGAGGCAACATAAATGGTGCCAAGCACCCGCGTAACGTTACAAGTCACGTTGCCCATCCTAGAAACGTTTTGGGATAAAATATGACCAGGCCCAGAAAAGTCCAAAAATGTCCCAAAAACAGCCGAAATTGAAGGTTATAATACACGCTTTCGGACTTTTCCGGGGCCTGAGCTCCAAACGCCACGTGTTGCCTCCTAGGGCCATGGGAGGTCATTAGAAAAGAGTCATGTGGCTTGGAACGAACATATGGATGCCTTTAAGTTAATTTCGAGACAATTTTAGGTTTCACAAGAAATGAACAAATGGGATGTTTAGAGGCTTTCCGAGGCAATACAAATGGTGTCAATCACCCGCGCAACGTTACAAGTCATGTCGACCTTCGTAGGAACGTTTCGGGAGAGAATATGACTAGGTCCGGAGAAGTCCAAAAATGTCCCAAAAACAACCAAAATTGAAGGTTATAATACACGCTTTCGGACTTCCTCAGGGTCCGACATCCGAACGCCACAAGATGCCTCCTAGGGCATTGGAAGGTCATTGGAAAGAAGCCATGTGGCTAGCAACGAATATATGAATATAGTGTTTATATTAGTACTAGAGTTTCCAAATAATCACATACTTTCTCTAATTATTATTGTAACTTAGTAACAAATATTAGAATTTATATAATTGTTTGAAAATAATGTTGCACAATAATTATATAGAGAAAAAGATATATTTCGGTTAACCATTCACTCAAAAATCATAATTGTAACTGTACCGTTTAACCGCTAATTTTATTGGTTCAGTATTATAGCGTTAAATTTTTTTTTTATCGTTACGATTACCACCCATTTTAACCGGTTTTTTTCATATTTCGGTACGATGTTTCGGTTTCGGTTTTTTGATGAACACCCCTAGCTATATATAGTTATTATATGATGAAAGGTGATAGTAATCTATTATATTTTCAAATTTATATTAGCATCATATCTTAATATTTTGCATGATAATTGTAGCTTGTTAGAGAGAGTAGTTTTAATTTGAATAGATGTGAAGATAAGAGTTCGGGGAGACTATTTGAGGATATTTGAAGGTAAGTTATGTCACTATTATATATTTTTTCTGTTTTTCAATAAGTGACACATTTCTTCCAAAAAGTTCTTACATAAAAGGAAGAAACATGTCACTTATTTTTTTTTTTAAATGGAGGTTAGTATGTGTCAAGGATTTAGACTTTTTACCGCTCTTATGAATAATTAAAAATTGTTAATATGTGTAGATATTAAAGAAATTGTTAGGTTAATAGGTATATTTGTGTTATGTACTGTATTTATGTAATATTAAAGATTGTGATTTAAGTTCAAGTTGAGTTGTTAGTTTCTTGATTTGAAAATTTATGACGGACATTTTAGATGAATTTAAATTTTATGGTGTACTTGACCTATCTGAAAAAAATGTGTTATGAAGGACTATTGTATTTTAGCATCATATCTTACTTGATACTAGTGCTTCCCAAAGCAACATAACATAATTTCCTAATCTCCCTGCAAATTGCAATCCGAAAAAAGCGAATTATAGTCAATTTTCGCTTAATTTTTGATCCATTTTGGACAAATTACGAATTGAAAAAGATAATTATATATAGCGAATTAAACATTGTCCTAAAGCCATTGAACATTATACTAGTTCTATCACGATCTTATGGAAGCTTGTATATTCATTATTAAGTACTTATACCATTTTACTAAACTTATTATAATTAGCTAATTAACCTACATAATAAAAGTGATAGAGATGTATATACTTGTTTAAGTCTTTTTAGTTAATTATAATTATTACAAGATTTTATCATATTTTATTTGAAACATTAGACAACAAAGTCATAATGTATTGATGGTTAAACTCTTAATTTTCATTTATAAGGTCACGTGTTCGATACCTTGCACTTACACATTATTTTATAAATGGGGAATACACATAGACATTAAACAATTGCATTAGAAATTTGAGGAGAATATCATATGGCACATAAGCTTTCTTTCACACGCCTTTTACACTACTACAAAAAAGGCCTAGGAAACCGGTTGAAAATGGCCTATGAAACCGGATTATAACACATCTCCATCTCACATGTGTCCTAGGTTAAGAGACCGGTTATAATGCCTGGTTTCTTTGTTTATTTAGGAGACCAGTTGACAAGTAAAACCAGTCTCTTAGATAAGTATATATATAATATGTAAAGAGGTTAGGAGACCATTCAACGTTAAAAACCAGTCTCCTTACCTTGCCCTTTGAAACCATTTATTGACCACAACCGGTTTCTTAGGTTTATTATACGTTTTTGAAAAATAAAATGCTACAATATACATACATTATCCTGTATTTGCGGCTCCTTGTATATACGATTTTATTAAAATAAAAACATTATTTTTAAAATTTTCTTTTGACAGATTTGTATAGCAATTTATAAATAGCCACAATAATATTATTAAACATAAATTCTTGCTTGTTTTATTCATCATGTCAAAAAAATATTTACTACATTTAATTCATATACAAAACCAATTTCATTCAAAAAAGCATCAATTACTTCTAATAATGTCTTAAAATAAAGTTTCTATAATCTAATGCTAGCTACTAAAACTAAAATTCTAAAATCATCAAATAACATGTACAATTCAAACTTGATCGTCGTCTTCAATCTCCATCGTCTTGTGTTTGATTGTTTAAATAATTCCCCACATATCTCTTAGCTCGTCAATCATCTCTTGGGAATAAGTGTTAGGAATCCTTAGAAATCACTGCAAAATAATTTCAGATAATTATAATTAGAATTATTATAAATATGTATTTTATAAGTTTCAAGAGCAAATTAGATAATGATTTGACTCACATATTTCATATCAATAGGCTAGCTCCTAACTCATATCATGTAAGGCTAGCTCCTAATTCATTATGGAATGTAGTCTAACAATTCTACCTCACGTCTGATGTGCTTCAAACACATTATGGATCAGTGATCACCAATTCAATAAAGATAAAAGTTCACTAAAGATATTTAGAACTAGTCCACTACAAAGTTCACTAAAGATATTCTAAACTAGTTCACCTTATTATACACGTACATTTTAACATATTCTAAACAATATAAAGCATAATTCATCTCATATGTCTAAGGAAGTAGGCATAAATTATTTTTTAATAACTAATGACTGAGTTACTAATAATCAGTGTATAGTAGTCAAGATTAGACACAAAGTTAATCCAGTAAGCGGAATAATCATAACTTTAAATCAACACTTTTACTCAACTAATCATAACTCAATCTAAAATTAATTACCCTTTTTAGAATTAGCTACTCGATAACTCGAACTCAAATACAGAATGCTCATGGCTAATTTGATTTCCTAGTAGTAGCATTTAACATGTTTGAGATTATTCTCCTTGTATTAGTATATTACTATGAAACTAATCATGTCTTAAAGCAACCTTTATTCATAAAATGACCTATTACAGCATGTTTCTACTTTCTATCTGCTCAATCCAATATAAATAATAATAATATTTTGCCTAAGTAAGTAGCAAAACAAGATTATAGCATACACTATAATGTCACATAACATGCATTTCAAATGCGTCGTCAAAGGAATAAAAACATTGAGAAATAGGATGGTGATAACCATGATTCATTCAAGCTTATCACTTATGAGTGACTTAGATTGCTTCAATTTTATCACCTAGCTATTACGTCATCACAAATCATAGCAGTCCAATTTCTCAAGGATTAAACTAGAAAAAATGTAAAGTAATTGGAATCTAGCACAACCGAGTTATTCTTTGGATTTCTGAAGAGTTAATACTCCTGTAGAAATTTTAAAGGTGTCCAACTTGTAAGGTAACCTTTGATCTTTATTATGAGTTCATCAGTTATGCAGTAACTAAGAGCATCTACAATGGGGTGGGTTTTACTTGGTTTAGCAAATAGTAAAACTAGTTTTGCTTGGTTTTGTTGTTGTGGAACTTGACTCTTTGGCAACAAGCATGGAAGACATGAAAATATTCAGATGTCCAACCTTTTGTTGAAATTGCACCACCAGTCAGACATCCGGCTTTAAATTTGTCATATGTGTAGACAAATTCCAATATGTAGATAATGATTTTAAATTTGAATCACATGTTATTTATTGAGGAGTAATCTTGTTCTAAATACAAACACAATTGTCGAGTAACATACCGCTTGCAACGTTGTGCTGGGTAATATGTGTGCAGTTGTGCTGGATCACCAAATCAATACTCATAGAGTCATAGTTCCTGTTGCCCCCTGAAACAACAATATTGATTATGTGTGCCTTCATTTGTCACTATGTACTACTGTGCAATCACACCAAGTACAATTCAGTTCACCATTGAAAAATCTCATTCAAGTTCTAAACAAAAACAGAAGCTTCATGAAAAAAAAAAAGATGAAAAGTTACTAGCATGTACAATACTAGTGTATTCACATCAAAATTGTTTACAGTTTCACAAATCAAAACACTCATTCAAGTTCAAAACCAAAACAAAAGCTTCATGAACGTAACATATGAAAAGTACATAAGTTAAAGCATGTACAATGAATTCAATCCTCATCCATGTTAAGTACACCTGTTCATCCGTCCATTCCTGAATTGCAGTTTGAAAATTATAATTATAAATTCTGTCCAATGATTTAAAATTTTCTCCTAAACTCATAAACCCTTTCACATGCATAACTAGTATGCTCAAGATTTCATGATTATAACAACATTTCGAAAATTAACATCATCCTAGATATTCAAGAGATTTTAGGAAATCCTAATGCTAAAACTCAAATTTATAAAAACTCAAAACTGAAAATTCAATTAAGGAGTCAAATTTGAAGATTACCAGTGGTGAATTGCCGACTTAAGGTATTACCGGCGGGCGGTGGCTAACCAGCGTACAGTGATGTTGGCCACCTATATCCCAAAACCCCAATTTTTAGGGTTTGATGAGTAACAAAAGGAACACGAACCTTCAGGAAATACTGGCGGCAAGGAGAGCGGAACCACGTATGGCGGGATTACGAGGAGTGGTGGTTTTAGTGATGGGAGTGGGTGGTTTTAGTGATGGTGCGTGGCTTGAAGTATAGAGGGACTGAGAGAGGTGTATTCTAAACTTCCATCCCTTGCTGTAAACCACGATGCACTATATACATAATACTAGGAGTGGTGGTTTTTTTTTTTGTATTTGTTGTTTCAAAAAGGAAAAATATATTTAAAAGTAAATAGTATTATATATAGAACATATATTACACAACAATACTAGTATTAGGTTGAAATATATTAAATTTAAAAATTAAAATATTTTAAGGAAACCAGTTCTAGTTAGAAGTAGTCTCCTATATCACAACAAGAAGAATATATACGTATCATAGTGTATTATGTTAAAAAAAATAGAATTAAAAAATTAAAATATTTCAAGGAAACCGGTTTTACTTGGAAGCAGTCTCTTATTTCACAACAACTTTTTAATTAGTCAAATAGTTAAACTTAAGAGACTGGTTTTAGATAATAAATGGTTTCCTATTTTTAAGAAATGGGTTAGTAACCTCAACCGGTCTCCTATAGGTAGTCTCTTTGGCCATTTTTGTAGTAGTGTTACTATATTTCTATAGATTTATCACCTTCTTCTTCTTGTTAAAATTGTTGTGAAGTACAGAGTATTTATTTGGCTTAGGCTATGTTCAGTTCACCTTATTTTTAATTATTTCAGATCAAATCAGATCAGATCAGAAAAAATAAGTTCAGATCAAATCAAATCAAATCATATCATGCTTAAATTCATAATTATTAATCTTGTTGTTATCATTATAAATGTCATTGTTATCATTGTTTTAAGTTATTTTGTTGTTATTAAATAATAAAAAATTAAAAGCCACGTGTTAAGAACATAAATTGACGCAAAAATAAGAAATATATAAAATATGATAGCTCAAATTCATGACAACGAAACTACTAAGTTCTTATTACATTTCAAAATAAGCTAAGTGCGAGATACAAATTATAAATTTATTTTCACAATACCTCTTCCTACCGAATTCCAAATCTCTCTAGCTATTTGAAGTTGCACGCTATTTATTTATTTCTTGCACAAGTCATAGTTATTTTTATATCTTATTTTATTATATATGGAAAAAAAAGAGTTGAGTCTGCCGACTTCTCAAGTGTGAAACATTTTTTTTAAGGAAAAGTGTGAAATATTGTATAAGTGCTCTTATAAATTAATGACTTGGGTTATATAATTATTTTTAGTAATAATCATTATTATTATGATTATAATTATTGTTGTTGTTCTTATAATAATGATAATAATAATAATTATTATTATTAATAAAAGTTGTGTAAAAGTTGTAATAGAAATAAAATGATAATAATAGTAATACTATAAATAAGATTTTATAATGTATTGCATAATAATGAATTACCAACTAATAATATAATAGTAATAATATATTTTATAAAAGATAAGATCTTGTAAATCATACTAGATCAGATCAAAAAAAATAAGTTCAGATCAGATCAGATCAATTCAGATCAGAAGATTTCAGGTGAATTAAACATAACCTTAAATCTTAAGAAGCTAAGGTGAATTTGTTGACTCTTGCTGACTCGTTACACCGCGACCTGCGTGCTGTTGAATGTATCGGCACTCGACAGTCTATCTTTTGACTTCCATAGTATTAATATCAAGCATAGGTTGACCAGAGAACGTGATTAGTACTTTGTTGCATGTAGTTAATTTATTGATTATCTATGGCTAATCATATAAATCGAAAGTCTTTAGTACCTAGCTAGTACAGTAAAAGTACTTTATTAAATTATATGCCTATCATAGTTTTCTTTTCTTTTTCTTTTGAAGAAATAATGCCTATCATAGTTAAGTTTTTTTTTTGGTAAATAGGCTTTGCATTAAGAAAGAAAGATAAAAACAGTTTGGATGCTAAGAATCATTGTTAGTGGCACTTTGCCTTACAACCATCAAGGGTAAGTTCTTGATATAACTAAGGCTAAGGGTTACATGACTTACATCAAGACTCATTCCATCGTTCCTCTCCTTCTTGGCTAGCTAGTTTGCCCACTCATTCCTCGATCGCTTGATAAACACGAGTTTCAACTCCTGAAAACATTGGTCTAGATCCTTGCGCACATTGATGGAGTTAGAGAACAAGTCCACACTGCTCTATCTTGTTCCTATAGACACTTTAGAGCACTTTGACAATCTGAATATAAATAAACACTGTGTCTTTTGTTCCTAATATAATTTGCATATTCTTGTGTATTGTCAATTTTATCTTATAATTAGAAGATGATGATCACTGTGTCTTTTGTTACTTTTCATACACTCTCTACTTTTTCATAAGGCCTTATAAGGTATATGAAGACGGATTTTAACCATTAATTGCACTCAATTGATAGAAATTATAAGAAAATAATATCATAAAATTAATCTTTAAGACAAACCTAGTAATCGTTTTTAAAAAAATTATTTGTCATATTATAATTAGGAGATATTTGTGGTAAAAAAAACTTATGTCAAACATATGTGCATGGCGTTATTTTCACGCATACCAAGTGTTACACAATGAGTAGCATGCATTCACTGGTCACATTTATGCAATTTCATGGATTAGTCAAGAAATATTTAAGCTTTCTATATAATTTCTATGTTTCATATAATAGTCATGATAAATACATCATATTGACTTTCTATACTACTTAGATACCGACTTTTACCATATCCAATTACTACTTTGTAAATATTGAAGTTATTTTTTAATTGTTATTGCAATCTTACCATATCTTTTCAATTATGTTACTTTTTTATATAATATTAAATAATTATAACTAAAGACATCATATTAAGTAACAAAATTGTCAAATTAAATATTGCATATATTAAAAACACGGGTGAAATATTAGCAATACAAATGTAGAATGATGTAGAATTAGGGCAGGTAACAAGAATCTATTAATAGTTGAAGGCCTCATTTCATGAATGAACGAAGCCGCCATGTAAATTATTAAGCGATAGACTTAATGAAGTGGGACACATGCTATATATCGGTTCCTCTTAGAAAATTATTTAAACTCGAATTATATGTTTGTCTTTATTAACTAAAACAAATAATTACTTAGCTTTAATGCATGTGCAATAAGATATTAAGATGTGAAGGGTCAAAGTAATTATACAGTTAATACCGATCCTATTGTCCTATGTCCATGCATATATTGACTGATTGTAACTCGTAAGCATCATATAACATATTGAAGAGTAGATGAACTGCCATCACATTCCAAATATGGAAAACTTCCTCATATAGGGAGTAACTATTAGTAGTAATTATTTTTAGTTAGATTCAATTAATTGGTTTAGTTAAAACTATCACATAGTAGTCGAATAAATGCTCATCTATATAAAAAATGTCGAAAAAGAAATTTCGGAACAATTACTGTAATAAATTATAATACCGATACATTTTTTTAAAAAATATATATATTATATTATATATTACTTGAACTATATTTTTCTTGAACTTTCTCTTTGCATTGTTTTTAACATCAATCTTTGACCATTAATATTTATAGTAAATGTTAATTAAAATCGTGAAAAATATATATTAGAAAATATGCATTATTGATATATCTCACAAGTCTGATGCTTTTTAATTATCTTATTACTCGTTAAAAGTTAGTCAACTTTTCAGTGTTCTATTATAATTTACAAGAATAATCCAGAATATCACCGTTTCGCTCAAAATAATTCCAATAATGGGTTATTATAGAATAATCCAAACTATTGGGAGTATTTTTCTCAAAATAATCCAAACTTTTAATTATTCTATATATAATAGACTAAAAGGGATCATTGAAGGGGAGAAAATTGAAAGTTTGGATTATTTTGGAAAGATACTCCAAATAATTTTCAAAATAACCCAAAGTTGAAATTATTTGAATGGAACGATCATAATTGGGATTATTTCTGTCAATTGTTCCAGTTATAAATCATGTTGGAGTATCATGTAGTAGTGATTGTATAATTCTAATTTTTTTTTTCTTTTAATATTAAGACAAGCATCCCAAGGTCCTGTTACCAACTCCCAAGTCCTAACTTATCCTGATAATTTACTCTAGGACCCAGCATCAGCTAAGAATATTGAACTCCACCAATCAAAGTTGTGTTGTTGACAATTCTAAGATTGAAAAAAATTGGAATTAATGATATATGCCCTTTATCCAGGCTGTTTTCTACTATGTATCATTGTTACTTCGTTAGCTACTCTTTTATTGCTTTCCTATATAAAGGAATATCATTGCCACTTATCCTACCAAGGAACTTGATTATTCCCACAAACAACCACCCAAAAGATGGGAAACAATGGAGGGCCAAGGCATTTGCCTTGGCTGGGGAAGGGTTACACCTTAATGTTATGCCTATTTTTCACTAGCGCTCTAGCAACGGATCCTTACATGTATGTTTCCCCTCCGCCGCCTCATCACGGCCACCAAGGCCACCCTTACAAACACCATGGCCATGTCAAGTCTCCGCCACCACCATCTCCGGTTTACTATTACAAATCTCCACCCCCACCATCACCTTCACCACAACCACCTCCTTACGTCTATAAATCTCCACCACCACCCGTTCATTCACCACATCCTCCGTATTATTACAAGTCACCACCCCCACCATCGCCTTCACCCCCACCTCCCTACGTCTATAAATCACCACCACCACCCATGCATTCACCACCTCCGCCATATTACTACAAGTCACCACCTCCTCCATCGCCTTCACCACAACCTCCTTACGTCTATAAATCACCACCACCGCCCATGCATTCACCACCTCCCCCATATTACTACAAGTCACCACCCCCACCATCGCCTTCACCACCACCTCCTTATGTCTATAAATCTCCACCACCACCTGTTCATTCACCACCTCCTCCCTATGTTTATAAATCTCCACCACCACCTGTGCATTCACCACCTCCTCCATATTACTACAAGTCACCACCTCCACCATCGCCTTCCCCACCACCTCCATATTACTACAAGTCACCACCTCCACCATCACCTTCACCACCACCTCCTTATGTCTATAAATCTCCACCACCACCTATGCATTCACCACCTCCACCATATTACTACAAGTCACCACCTCCCCCATCGCCTTCACCACCACCTCCTTACGTCTATAAATCTCCACCACCACCAATGCATTCACCACCTCCTCCTCCATACTACTACAAGTCACCACCCCCACCATCACCTTCTCCACCACCTCCTTACGTCTATAAATCTCCACCACCACCCAAGCATCCACCACCTCCATATTACTACAAGTCACCACCACCACCATCACCGTCTCCTCCTCCTCCCTACGTCTACAAATCTCCACCACCTCCAGTGAAGTCACCTCCACCACCTCCAATGAAGTCACCTCCACCTCCATATCTCTATTCATCTCCACCACCTCCAAAGAAGTCTCCTCCACCATACTACTACAAGTCTCCTCCTCCACCAGTAAAATCACCTCCTCCACCTATTTACCACTACAAGTCACCTCCCCCTCCAAAGAAATCCCCATCACCGCCGCCTTACTATTACAATCTCCCCCACCACCGGTACACTCACCACCACCTCCATACTACTATAAATCTCCACCACCACCCGCGCATTCGCCACCTCCACCAGTGTACCACTACAAGTCTCCCCCTCCCCCAATGCACTTCATCTCCTCCATACGTTTACAAGTCCCCCCCACCTCCAATGAAGTCTCCTCCACCGACATACGTTTACAAATCACCGCCTCCTCCAGTGCATAAACCACCCACTCCATACTACTACAGCTCTCCGCCACCTCCATACTATTAGTACTGAATGAGCAAAAGTGTTCAAGTTAGTATACATTAGAACAATATTGAATCAAGTTGCCGCAAGAATAAGTCATTGATGCGATATTGGCCTTCTTTTTCTTAATGATTGATTGTAAAATTGTTTTTTGTTCTTGTGAAAGTGTACCTAATAGTGATTGTTTGAATAAAAATTTTACATCATTAATACATATAAGAAATCTAGTACGTATATACCTTCTTCATTTCAAAATAAGTAATAACACTATCTGTAATTACTTATTAGTAAAATTATATTAAAAAAAAGTTGATACTTTAAAAATATTAAATGGCATGCACGTTATCAAACTAACAATATATCACGCCATGATGATATATAGTCTTTAAATATTGCAAAACACACTTAAATGTACTTTACAAATGATGCAATGATCAAATTATTATAGGTATTCTAAAAGGAGAATATGAATTTTAATATATGCAGGCCTTAGGTTAGGGTTGTAGAAGGAACGACAATCATCATGATTTGGGGTTGCATATAAGTACTAAAAACAATAATATTAATTTAAGAATTTATGATATGACCATAGATCAATTAATGTAATAAATGCTTATATAGTACACCCTGTGTTCTAAAATACTACTTTTTTTTTATTTAGTTGCAATAATTTCTACTTTTAGGTGTTTTTTTATTAATTGCAACATTTCCCGTTTTGAGAAAGTTTTTGGGATAATTTGACTATATTACCCTTACTTCACCTACTCTCCCCATTTAATTACAGTACTAGTAGCAGGGGCAAGTGGGACAATTATATATACTCTCTTTTCTCATTTCTTAAAGTTTGTGCAAAAGGTGAATGTTGCAACTAAATAAAAACAGAGGTAGTATAAGGCACGCACGATGTTTGAGGTCGAAATTTGACCGTCAATTACTCTCAATTTATGTTGATAGAAAATTTTTAAAAAATAATATTATTATAGTATTTTTCAAAATCGATGAATCCAACGGTATAATTTTTATAGTTTTTATTTATCGTATTTGAGAGATATTTGTGGTCAAAACAAATTTTCATAAAACGTGAATACCTTATATTTTTGAAATAGAAAGAGTACTTAATTAATATTTTATTTTTTAACTTCTTACCATGCAATCCTAAAGATGGCATAAATCATTGCTCCTTATTGTAACATTGCTGGTTGATAAATTGTCATCAAGAATAAATTAAATAATGTTCCTACTAAGAAGTGGAAATGTCTCAATTCTCATATATCGATGTTGCTGCTAGTGCTAGGGCTCATCATGTTCCGTACTGATGTATTGAGGTCGGACAATAAGATAGATCTCGGGCTAGGTAGCCTCACTTGGGCTTGGGCTTGGGCTTGGGCTTGGGCTTGGGCTTGTTAGAGTGAACTGTGAAAGCATACAGTGTAATATATAGTGGTTACTGTTTTATTATCTGCTCAAATGCACCTTATTCGTTGGCAATGCATGTTCTCTACGTCTAGATAAATGGTTAGGTACACTAATTAAGGGCCTTATATTTACTCTCTTTTTTCCTTAGATTTCATTCATATTTCATCTGTTTAAAAATAGTTGTACCATTTCATGTTTTCACGTTTGTCAATACATTATTTCAAACATTAATATCGTTAATTATTAATAAGTTAAAATTATAAAAATTTGATATTAAAATAAATACATTGATACGAATCTAACAAAATTTCATATGACTATGTTTTTCCTAAAATGTAAATCACCAAAGACAGTCATAGTGCAAGATGTGAATAGTAAACACTATACAAATGGTGCAACTATTTCTAAACACAGGAAGTATTAAATTAGCATCCTTATCTAGTGTCTTATTTCTTGAAGGAAAAGATATCCATTAACTATTTAGATATATTTAAAAACTCTAGGTATTTAATAAAATTATGTTAATCATATATATGAATCCTTAATTTCTTCTTGAGGAGGATATCTTCTTTTTCCTTAGCTTATAAAAATATACTCCATCCGTTTCATATATATTAATCTACACACTTACACTTTTCACGCATGCCAATTCAAAATTTTGAGGACATATATCTTTAGTTTTGCATTTGTAAAAATTATAAAAAGTACATATTACCTTTTGATAATATTATATATGATGTCCTCGAAATTTTTTAAATCTCTATTATATACGCCAATAGGAGGTGTGGTATCCCCGTCTGAAATGTAGAATAACCTTTTGATAATTTAAAACAATGTTTTTCATTTATAAAAATAAAATAAAAAATGAGAATCAATGCAACTTGCCACATAAAATAAGTCGAAAATGGAATGTGCAATCACTATTAATAACTTGAAAAAATAGATTGACACAATCAATTCACGAAATTAATTAGAATCTTCAATAAACAAAAAAGTTAGTGATATATCCTGACAACATAATACTTTGTATTTACAAAGTTCAAACAATATCGTTTATTAATATTTACAATCATTAAAGAATTATAATAAACCGCTGACAATGAATTATTAAATCATCAACCAAATTTTTCATTGACGGTATTGAACAGTAAAAAATCAGTCAACTTTAATTTAAAAAGATAATACTTCTATAAAGAACCTCAATCATTGACATTCACTACCAAAATAATTTTAAATTGAAAAAACATTATCATTCATACATATAGCTTCATAAGAGTGTGGACGCACGCATCGCATGTATATACGACTAGTATTTATATGGTGAAAGAGGCGGTTTTACAATAATTCTCATGTCACTAACTTTTTTATAAAATATCCACATAATCAAATAATGTATTTTGAATTCCCATTTGACAATTCGACTATTTTGAATAGTTCATGCAATAATCATAATAAAAACAAAAAGAAACGTATATTTTTGTCATCAACAGGATCTCAACTTTCAAATGGTGAAAATCAATAGAACAACAAGAAAAGAACAGATAATGACAATACTTATATACTCCATATTGGGCAGGTCGATCGAATGAGGACACAAACCACTAATTCAAATTTTAACAAAATTGATAGAGATAGTCAAGTAAACTTTAGTCAATAGATATTTGTCGTCTTTAATTTTCTTCTTCTTTTAATGAATTTTTCTTATTTTTGATTTGCTGTCCTCCATTTCTTCCTTAGCTTTTTCTTTCTTTATCATCAAATTTGCTCTTTAGTTATTGTTAGTATTAGAATTCCACTATAGTATATGCACTACGAGGACCAAAATCATCATTGCTTAATAATTCACGTACTCTTGCACTTCATGTGCTAAAAACTAAAAGCAAAACCCATTATAGAGCAACTTGTAACTGTAAGATAAGGAATTGTAAACATTATCTTTGTTTAAAAGTTTTCTCTCTTTTTGTTTTCCTTGGTTATTTAAATATAGCCATTATTTACATCACTTTGTGCCAAAATAATAGGGCAATTTCTAAGTTTGGCAAGTTATTTTTTGAATCTTATTCCCTATTATTCTCAATAATTTATATTTTTAAAACATTCTAGATATGGTTGCATTAGTATGTTAAATGAATATAGAAAGTCAAATAGTGAAGGAGATTAATGATCTTTTACTTAGATTATATTAGTTTCTCAAGAAAGAAAAACAATGGTTAGTTTAACATTTAATTTATTACGAATGCATATATGCTAAGGCCGGTTTACTCGATTAGTTGGTGGTGATGTTATGTTATTGTTGATATGTATAAACGGATTGTTGACAATAGATGAATGGGATTACTATATGGTTGATACATATAAAAATATATAATACTGATAATATATAATATATACATAAACTTACAATGTCGTACCATTATTTGAGAATCTAACGTGTTACATGAAAAACGAACTATTTAGTATTTATACACTGGGAGTATGCATAATTGTAAATTATTGTTTGTTCGATCTTAGGCATGTCATCATTTCAGCCACCATATAATAACAACTCTTGCACTAATAAAGAGAACCAACGTAGTCCATGGGATAATTTATTGTCATTGATGATTTGATGACTTCATATTTATATAAAATTAAGGGCCCGTAATTATCAATTAAGAGCCACTTAAGGTGATCATCAACAAATTTCATAGCTCAATATATGCGTGGTGGACTCAACCACCAACTTTCTTCGAAACCTAACCTTCTGTCTCCTTTATCTCTGACCATTGGGTGGTTTCCAATAATTAATCTAGGTGTATCACTCTTAACAAGTTTTTGTCACAGTTCAAATGAAATTATTATAGGATGTCTCTCAATCCATCTAAGTAGAGATAAAAGAAAGAAAAAAAATGCAGGTAACAAAAAGTAATGGCCCCTTAGTATGATCAGTATTGATGTCATCTTTAGTCTTTATTTTATGATTTTAAAAGTTAATTATATGATATAAGTGGGATAATGAGCTTAAAGTTAGTCGAGTTATACTAATTCTGTCATTTTGCAAAATTGTCGACAGAAAATTGAAAACTACTTTTTTTTCATATTTTTGTTTTAGTTTTAAAAAATAGAAAATTAGAAATAAAAGAAGGAAAATGATATATGTAGTCCTTAGGGCTATATATAAGAAGCTTAAAATAGAAATAAAAATTTGAATCAAGCATTTATTACCTCAAATGATGTGAAATTTTGTCATGAATTCATAAATTGTTTCCATTTTAAGACATGTATTTAATGCTTATATGTAGCCCTAAAGGGCTACATATAACATTACCCATAAAAGAATGAATAGTCATGCCATAAGGATTTCAAACAATATTATTATGAAAAGAATTTTCTGAAACACAAAGGAGAAAAACAAATAGGAATACAGTTATAAGCCTATAACGAGTATACATTATCATATGAGATATTGTTTAATACTATTATGTGTAATTGTGACGTAGGAAGGTTATTAGCGGATAAGTTCGATAACAAAGTTCGACAAAAGAGCTTGAAATGATTTCTACTATTTGGGCCGACGGAGTCCGATTGTTTATTGTGATACCTTTCTGGAAGCGGAACGGGCCAACGAGTCAAACTCACTGCTATGCCGTGACTTATAGGCTTTTTAAGCCTTCCGAGTTCGTTTAAGGCCCGAAATCAGCATTTTAATTATTTCCGAATTTTATTATTTCCTTAATTTTGTATTAGGGTTTTGTGTTAAGTATTTAAACATTATTAGGTCATTATTGAGAGGCAGTTTTGACTTTTAATAATATCACAGAGCTCATACTCTTTTCTGGTAGATTCCGGATTTTCTACAAATTTATCGCTTGTAAATCTGTTCGTTCTTGATCGAGATTAGCGCTTGCTTTTCTCCATAGTTCCGACTGCGTCAAATTGAAACATCAACTTTAGTATATTTAATTTTTAGTTCATATATAATAAAAAATATTGATTATCACCATTAATTAAAGTGATGTACATGTACACTATACATATATCACTTTCCCCATAGATAAGCTAATGTTACATCTATTAAAAACAATCCTTTAATTTTCTCACTGATTTTGCTCAATTTCCTTTTTTGGGATGAATACTAATAAGTTTAATTTGACCGTGAATTGTCATTGATAATTAGGTTGTTACATGACTTACATCTATTATAGACCAAACAATGTTATTACTGATCATATTATTCCTACTACATTTACAACACCATTTTCACCTGATAGCCCACTTTTGACCACAAATTTCCCAACAAAAACAACGAACTTCATGATCATTTCCTCTGCATTTTGATCTTTTACTAAACTAAACAACGATGTGCTAACTCAGAATAATACTCAAAGGAGAGAGAATTTTAGGGTTTATGATTTGGAGAAAAATTGGGGAAAAAAAAGAGACAAAGATCGAAATTGAAAGAGGGATTTAGGGTTTTAGGAGAGAGAAAATGAAAGAAATGAATAGGCTAGTTATCAAGAGAGAGAAATAGAAAGTGGAATTGAAGTACTCTGTAGAAATAAATTAGGGTTAAATGCTTTCCTTAGATCCAAAAAAAATAAGAATGGGTACCCATTCTAAACCCTTTAAACCCCATTTAAAACCCTTAAAAGCCCTTATC
Source organism: Beta vulgaris subsp. vulgaris (assembly GCF_026745355.1). Taxonomy (NCBI): domain Eukaryota; kingdom Viridiplantae; phylum Streptophyta; class Magnoliopsida; order Caryophyllales; family Amaranthaceae; genus Beta; species Beta vulgaris. Next base: position 64,438,516 of record NC_079205.1, on the reverse strand, counting down.
CAGCCCTACTCATAAATAGCCCATCTAAAACTCATTCAAAAACTAAAAAAACAACCCTAACCCTTTTAGTGATGGGCTGGGCTCGGGCTGCCATTGGGCACCCGACCTGGTGAACAGCTCTAGTTGTTACACATGCACCAATGATTGTAAGTTATAAGTTATAAGTATAATATCTCATGTAAATGTGTCTCTTTGATTGGGGTACTTGATCAGTTACTTAGCTTGTCAGTTGTCACATCGACATGGATCATTGAACTAAGTATTAGCTAAACATCACTTACGTTAACTAATTGAATTGAGATTACGATTTTCGTGTTTCTAATCAAATATTGCAATTCAAATGAAGCCATTAATTTGAGACTCAAAGCATCTTATCAGATTGAGTTTTAACATAGATATAGCTAAAAACACAAATTAGGTTGGCATAAATTTGGTTGAAATCACTTGTGATTTTCTTTTCGTCGAACTTTAGACAGTAAGTTTTAAGTCACTCTAGTGTCGAGTTATGTTTTTTGAATTTCTGTCATACATGTACCTACATACAGCTAGGAGGGTTTAGTACTTCACGTCATATTATACTTTTTTTTTTGTCAATTTAATTAAAATTTTATGTATCTTACTTAATTGTTAAGTATTGTTCAGTAACTTTTATTGTGTACATCTATACTAATATATTAAAAGGTATTCCTCAAAAACATTCTCAAGATAGTCAAATTTGAAGTGATAGACGCATTTTGAGACCTTTTGAAAGCCCGGACAACAGATGTATGGCATGTATCTTATCATGGATGCATCCTAAGGTCATAAAAGATCATTTGAAAGCATCTTATACATGAGTTTAGATGAGCATATGGTGGGAAATGGGAGCCTTTCGAGGTACTTAGGGATTGAACTAGAAGAATATTAAACAAGTTTTGAGAAGCATTATTTTAAGGCAAGATAGAGGGTTTCAACTACCCTATAGTCATCTCAAAGCCCTTGGTAAGGTCCGGATAAGTAACATTGATGGGCCTGGATTATGATGTGGGTTTGGCAAGGTCCAAATTGAAAATTAGTAAGTATAATGTTGTTTTATTATATATCAATATATATTTAAAAAAAATCCACTTTCTAAAAATATATACTCACAAATAATTGAATTTTTCTGACAGGTAGATAATTGAAGATCTTAACGTCAAAATTGTCCATTTATAAGCGTGAAAGTCAAAGTGTTGCAACTAATAAAAAAAACTGAGGACGAATTATGCATGTTCAACTATATGTTAGTACCTAAGCCCCGAAAATGTGAAAAGTTCTACTAAATATATAGTTGGTCAAAGTAATAATACGACCTCCATTTCTTTTAAATAGTTACACTTTCACTTTTGATACTATTTACAAATTTTTCTTTGACTATCCTTTGTGATTTATGGTTAAGAGAAAATATAGTCATATGGGCTCTTGTTTGATTCGTCTCGATATGTACTTTTAGAATATCGACTTTTTATATTTTTTTTACCAAATACAAAATTAGAGATATAAAAACTCGAAGTAGTACAACAGTATGCGTGAAAAAGGTAAGTGTAACTATTATTTAGGAACGGATCGGAGGTAGTACTATACTAGTTGTGTTGAGGAAAATGCGTAGTATATTTGTGAAAAGCCAAGACAGATTTACTTATCTTGTGTTAGATACATCTTCCGAAATATAATACTATCGCTGTCTAGGTTTTTGATGTTATTCTTCATAATGAACCTGTGAATATGAACACTAGCATCCCAAGATCAATCCAGAAATATAATATAAAAGTTCATATTCATAATTAAATTTGCTTGTATATATAAATACATATTGCAACGACTGAACATATACATTTATTACATCAATTCTCAAAGCCAAGCAGTAAAACATAGGTTATAACCTTGAGTTTTATTTAAATATATATTATATAATTTGTAATAGGGATGTGACATATAGTATAAAAGAGATTGAAACTAGGATGGTGTACGAGCTAGATACGGTGAATAGGAGTCATGAATGAGTCATGATAATAAGATGATGTAGAATTTCAGTATTGAGGTGGAGATTCGTAAGAGTATGAAGGGGACTTGTATGAGTCATATTTGTAGGGTGGTGGAGACTTATAGTATGAAGGAGATTTGTAGGCCGAGTATGAAGGAGACTCGTAGTGTGGTGGAGAGTTATAATATGATTCGGGGGACTTGTAGGGTGGTGGAGACTTATAGTATGAAGGGGATTTGTAGGACGGGTATGAAGGAGACTCGTAGTGTGGTGGAGAGTTATAATATGGTTCGGGGGACTTGTAGGGTGGTGGAGACTTATAGTATGAAGGGGATTTGTAGGCCGGGTATGAAGGAGACTCGTAGTGTGGTGGAGAGTTACAATATGGTTCGGGGGACTTGTAGGGTGGTGGAGACTTATAGTATGAAGGGGATTTGTAGGCCGGGTATGAAGGAGACTCGTAGTGTGGTGGAGAGTTATAATATGGTTCGGGGGACTTGTAGGGTGGTGGAGACTTATAGTATGAAGGGGATTTGTAGGCCGGGTATGAAGGAGACTCGTAGTGTGGTGGAGAGTTATAATATGGTTCGGGGGACTTGTAGGGTGGTGGAGACTTATAGTATGGAGGGGATTTGTAGGCCGGGTATGAAGGAGACTCGTAGTGTGGTGGAGAGTTATAATATGGTTCGGGGGACTTGTAGGCTGGGTACGAGGGTGAGTAAGAATCATAATAGTATGGTTCAGGAGACTTGTAGGCCTTATATGAGGGAGACTTGTAAGGTGGTGGAGAGTTATAATATGGTTCAGGGGACTTGTAGGTCGAATATGAGGGAGACTTATAGGGTGGAGACTCATATTTGTATGGTGGCGGCGAGTAGTATGGAGATTTGTAGTCATATGAGTCCGCAACTACATCAGTGATAAGTGTGAATAATGCAAAGGCACAAACAAGAGTAGTAAGCCAAAATTTTGCCATTTTATCGTGCCTAAAAAACTATATATTGCTGCTATCTGATCTTCAGATTTCCTGAAAACTTGTAATTTTTGTTGGTGTTCAGGATATTTGTGAATATTGATGAAGATACATGTTGTTTATATAGCTTAGATTTGATGATTTGAACTTGCTAAATGATTTATTTAATTACCATAGAAGATTTCAACCTTGAGAAAACTTCATAGCTGATCACATACAACTCCCAACTTGAGTTTTAAGATTATTCTGAATGGTCACATACTCATCACATTGCTCTTGTCTGTCCTTGTTAAGTAAAAGTATTACCTAAAGAAACTGTCAAGTAGAATAATGAATTTACTTAACTGGCTCAACGTAATGAAATGCCTCCTTTTTTTTTCCTCTCTTTGTTGATATCTTTTACTTTGTCTTCACTAATTGGAGTATGTGGAATCGGTCTGTAAATTGTACTTCCTTGTTAAGTTAAACTGGCATCATATCATTAGATTATGACCCTTAAAGACTTAACTCGTAGTGTGGTGAAGAGTTTTAAGATTATTTTCTCCTCTTTCTCCAATGTGGGACACTCACAAGTGGACTTTCATTGGGTTTCGACACACCCCCTCACTTGTGAGTGTCCTTAGAAATTCAGAGCTAACTGGAAATGTCAGAGCAATAATCCTCTTAGGGGCTGGACATCCTGTCGAGGTAAATCATTATCCAATAGCGATCAAATACCCAGTTTAGATGAGACTCGCAACCCGGGTTCTGATACCATGTTAATTTTTAGATTATATGAAAATGCGCCTGGGTAACTCAATAAGGAGGAGGAGAGTTTAGCCCACTTACAAGTTAGGAGGTTCCATCCTAAGACCAATTGGTGGTAGGAGGAGTAACTCCTCATCTTATAAAGTGGTTTATTTTCTCCTCTTTCTCCAATATGGGACACTCACAAGTCACAAGTGGACTTTTTAATGGGTTTCAACACAGTGTAAAATGATTTTCGTTGAAAACAATTTACAATGGAAAAATACAATTTCAAAATTAGTTTTACGTTGTTTGGTTCCTAGAAAAAATATGAAAAGAAAGGAAAATGAAAGGGAAAGTAAGGAGTTAGTGAGATTTTGAAGGGAAAATGGTTTTACATCATTGGGAGAGCAATCTTACTCATAAGAAAAATGGTTTTACACTCCTTTGCACACCAAACAATGTAAAATTGAAAATAGAGAAAAACAATTTTCCAGGAAAATGTTTTACACCTTACCAAACGGTGCCTAAGGCTCTGTTCTTTTGGATTTAGTTTGTTTGAACTGAACTGAATAAACCTGAACTGAACTGAACTGAATTGAATTTTGTGAACTAAACTGAACTAAATTTTCATTCATTCAGTCGAAAAGAATGGAGTCTAAGAAAGGAAATTATATCATCTAAGACTCTTATAGAATAATTAATTACTGTGAATTACTCTTTGAACTTTCTACAATGAAATGTCATTGTGAATTTCTGATCATTAGATTCAGATGTTTATGTAACGACCGCTTGAATTGTCATATACTTCATTTGTTTCTTTATAAGTGCAACACTTTGACTTTTACAATATTTAAACACATCACTTTGAGTGTATTGTATACTAATACTTCGTATAGTAACAAAATTGATCATACTATCAACTTCTTATAACTTTTACAAATACATAATTAGATATACTAATAGTCAAAGTTATGCATTGGTAAACGTGAAAGCCAAATTGTTGCTCTTATTTAGAAACAGAGGTTAGTATTAAATTACACAAAATATATCAAAAGTAAAAAAATACATTAAAAAAAATTGACCCTTGGATCCAATGCTATCGCTTCTTATCTCTCACATAGGAGACCAAGGTTCATAAAATGGTTGTTATTAACCACCGAAAGTTGGTGTTTTGGCCTGAAATTCATAAAATGGTTGAAATTAACCACCGGAAATATTCTAATAGGTCTTTTTAGACAAAAAAAATTTATTAGGTCCTTCCCTATAAAAACATACTTCCTCCGTTCCATTATAAGTGAAATATAAGAATTGGGCACAAGATTTAATAAACATCACTTTCAAAAGCTAAAAGTCATAAAAATACCCTTATTATTATCAAAAGGAGGAGAGAGAAAAGCAAACCACACAAGTTTGTGATGGACACTCTTGTCATTTTGTCACTTTCATTTATCCATTTAAGGTATGTTTCACTTATTTTGAAACGTTCTAAAATAGTAAGGGCCTGTTCTCCCCAGCTTATTTTCAGTTCAGTTCAGTTCAGTTCAATTCAATTCAGTTCAATTCAGATCAGATCAGTTCAGTTTAGATCAGTTCAGATCAGTTCAGTTTAGTTCAGCTCTTGACAATACTTTTACTCTCACATATCACTATTCATTTCAGTTCAGTTCAGTTCAATTCAGTTCAGTTCAATTCAGTTCAGTTCAGTTCAGATCAGTTCAATTCAGTTCAGATCAGTTCAGTTCAGTTCAGTCCAGCTGTTTTATGCCGAAGAGAACAGGCCCTAAGTGTTTCGCTTATTATGAAACGGAGGAAGTACTTCCTCCGTTTCTAAATAAGTGCAACATTATTTCTTGTTTGCACGTTTGCCAATGCATTATTTTAACCATTAATATCTTCAATTATCAATAAGTAAAATTATAAAAAGTTGATATTAAAAAAATTCACATTCAGACGAATCTAACAAGATCCCACATGACTATGTTTTTCCTAAAATGTAAATCACCAAAGCTAATTAAAGTTTAAACTGTGAATAGTAAACACTATGCAAATGTTGCACTTATTTAGAAACGGAGGAAGTATATTTTATTAGGTACTTTTTGACAAAAGACCCTATAATTTATCAAAGTTGTATGTTTTTTTTTTCTCTTTTTCGTAAGGGTCCAACTTTTTTTAGAACACAGCCCACAAAATCTTCAAGACCAGCTGTATATAAATAGTAATGAAATTACTTAATCCATAACTCTGTCAAACTCATCAACAATATAAAACATTAAATACATAAAAGGAAAGAAAATAAAAAAACGTCAGATTAGTAACAATATTCTACAAAGATATCATCTTGATTTTAGCCTCAAGGTCATGAATTTAGGCTATATGTTCAGTTCATCTTATTTTTGCTTATTTCAGATCTAATCAGATCAGAAAAAACAAGTTCAGACCAGATTAGAAAATAAGTTCAGATCATGCTTATATTTAAAAATCATTATTACTATTAAATATCTTTCATTACATATTAGTAAAAATTATAATAATCGAATATTAATAAAGTACTCATTGAGACGAATCAAACAAGACCTCACATGACTATATTTTTTCTTATATATTGAGAAAAATCTAAAAGATAAGATCTTGTAAATCAGATCAGATCAGATCAGAAAAAATCAGATCAGATCAGATCAGAAAAAATAAGTTCAGATCAGATCAAATAAGTTCATCAGAAAATTTCAGGTGAACTAAACATAGCCTTAAACACGAAAATCTTATCAACAGCATAAACACGAAAATCCTCACAACAATAATCTAAACCCCACCAATAGGGACAATCATCTATGAGTCTATCATTGAGTCCATTCGTTTGTTTGAAAGGATAAAATGATAAAAAGGAATAAGATGGTAACTTTTGATTCAATGCATAACATTGATTTCAGAAGTAAATAATGACGGAGTATAATTTATAGATTTAGATTTACACAGTTATATACTACTGAGAGCACTCATGGTACACCCGGGTGTACCATGAGCATGGTACACCCAGGTATTTTTGTAATAAATTAGAACCTCAGGGGCACGTTTGTAATTTCGCGTACTCTCTTTCCTCTTCCTCTTCTGCGTGCTTTCACTGAATTTTTTCCGGCGACGCTGTCGGACCTGCCGCTGCTCATTTCCGAAGGGGTGTGCGACAACGACTGACCGTTTGTTCGTCATTTTTGTCGTCGTTGTTGTTTCAGGGCTCATTTCTCTCAATTCTTTCTCTTCTCTTCTTTCTCGCCGGAAACATAAAATCAAAACTTCCACGATCTGAAATTCGCGAGATGATGATGATGAGGCGACTGAAATTCCATGATTTGAAAGTCGACAGATCTGAAATTCGCGAAACAAAAGAAACGAGTTGAAATTCGTCGATTTGTTTAATTTCTCATTGTTCATTTGTGCTGTTCTTGTTGTTTTGCTCATTGTTGTTCATTTTTTCAATTGATCTGCTGTTGTTCTATTCTTGTTGTTTCAATAGTTCTCTCTCTCCTCCTTCCTTCCAAACATAACAATGACAAAGTTTCCAGATCTAAAATTTGCGAAAAAAAAGAAGAAATTCCCAGATCTGAAATTGAGGAAGAAGATGATGAGCAAATGACCAAGTTTGCTCGTTTGGGTAAAAGTGTGCTCATTTTCTTAAATGAGTAAAAATGCTTACTCATTTTGCTCACTTGCTCATTTTACTCATTTCCTCATTTTACTCATTTGCTCATTTGCTCATTTGCTCATTTTGTTCGTTTGCTCATTTTGCTTATTTGCTGAAAATAACCTTGGGTGTACCATGCTCATGGTACACCCAGGTATATTATAAAGATTCTCATATACTACTACCTCTCTACTTATTTAGTTGCATCATTTGAGTTTTGCAAAAAAAAAAAACAAGAAAAGATGAAAGAGAGTGCAAAATAGACATTAATGCCCCCAACTAACCCAACAGTGAAGGGAGGAGAGAGGAAATAGAAAAAGGCAAAGTGTGAAAGGGACATCCTTTTACCACCAAAAATCATGTAGGGTTTCATTACAAAAAGGGAAGGAAATTCGGAACCACCAAAAAGTTACTTTTGGGATTTTTACACTCCTTCCAAAATTTCAAAAGTCAAAGTTCAACCCCTTGAGTCTATAAATACACATTGCAAGGTCAAATTTTCTCCTACAATTTTTTTTTACAAAAAACACAGCACACACACACTGCACTAATTTCACATAGTTGCTCTAGTTTCATGGTTGCTGCCCAATCAGCTCAGCAACATCAACAACCTCAATGCCATGAAGAAAATGATTTTCACATGGACGTGGACGAGCTTCTTCTCCTTCAGAATTTGCAAGATTCAGATAGTGAAGATGAAGTGGTATACATTTTGTCCATTATTTAATCACATTAACGGGTAAAAAAAAATAGAATTATCTAATGCTTTAAGGACTCAATTGGTGATGAAATGTTTTTCAATGTCAAGTGATATGAATATGGCCCATGGTTATGTCAACCAAATAGCTGAACAGTTTGGGGTAAATAGGTCTACAGTCTACATAATATGGAAAGATGCAAAACATCAAGCAGCATCAGGGGCTATTATTGATATTACTAGCAAGAAGCCAGAGAGGTTGGGTAGAAAGGCAAAAATGTGGGATGAGGAGTATTTGAAATCAATTCCCCAAAATAAAAGAACCACTATAAGGGCATTTGCTTCTGCATTAGAGGTGAGTGCATCATGTGTAGTGAGTATGTTGAAAAAGGGGGATTATCAGGTCACGTACTAACAATATTAAACCCACCCTTAAGAGTCACCATAAGCATGCAATGCTACTATGAATAATGGATAAAATTATCCCAAGAGATGTTAGAACAGGGCCAAGATTTGAGTGTCTATTCAATGTCATACACATTGATGAGAAATGGTTCCTCCAAAGTAAGGTAACCCAAAGATACTACTTGCTAGCAGGTGAAGCAGAACCTTCAGGTCCACTCAACACAAAAGTTTCATTCCAAAGTACATGTTCATTGCAACAATTGGCAGACCAGTTATAACACAAGATGGGGTATGTTTGTCTGATGGGAAGATGGGAATTTGGGCATTTACAGAAGAGGTTGTGGCTCAAAGAACAACATCAAACCAAACTGCAGGGGATATTCATTTATGACCACAAACATCAATTACAAAAGCAATCATCAGGGAAAAAAAACTCAATCACTTGATTCTATCAATCAAACAGAAATGGCCAAAATGGCTTACAAAATGCATATGGATCCAACAAGATAATGCAAGACGTCATAAGCCCGGCTGACACTGAATTCAATGAAGCAACCAATCCATATGGGTTCAACATGAAGTTAATTTGTCAACCTGCCCAGTCACCTGATCTCAATGCCCTAGACTTGGGATTTTTCAACTCAATTCAAGCAATACAACACAAGAAGTTTCCAAATGATACTAAGGAACTAGTGGATTCAGTGGTGGATGCATATAATGAGTATGATCCTAAACTAATCAAACTATACATGGCTGCAACTACAATATGTTATGGTTGAAATACTAAAAGTTAAAGGGGTAATAATTAAAAAAATCCTCATCTTGGCAAAAAAAGAAAAGAAATGGACAAGCTAGGTGAGCTGTCAGTGGCTATGCTAGTTGAGCAACAATTGATCGATGAAACAACAGTTCGTTGGATGGAGGAATCATAACTCTGAATATGAATGCACAACTCACGGAGGATGAGGTTGATGGCTTTGAATATCTAGACTAAATACATGTAAAGTAAGTGAAGCATGACAAGCACTTTTTGTAAATCAAGAAAGGGAAAGAAAAAAGGAAGACCACTTTTTGTAAATGACGGAAAGCAACCAACTTATGCAAACATGCTCTTTTGTATAGTTACTAACTTTTTGTGTAATGAATTTGACAGTATGAAATGAAAATGATGCATGCATTTTGATTACATAATGTAGTTTCTTGATTGCAATTTCTGAATGAGAGTGTATGTTCTACTAGTTTATCGAGCAAGCATAAGGTTGTAATTTTATTTTTCCACGCTCTAAAGTTGTAAATTTTGGCTCTAAAGTTTCATTATCCCCTCAATAAAACATATTGAGGTCAAGGTATCCTCTCAAGAAAACAACCACAATTTAGAACTCCATCAAAACCTATCAATTGCTCTAAAGATGTAAATTTTCATTCTCCTCTCAATAATTTTTTTATTATTCTCTTAACTCACCGCTGCCTTATGACCCATAAATTTTATTAAACTCTAAACTAAACTACTTTATTGACAGTTTGCATTCTACGAAATCCAAACCTCCTTGTAGTTGATCCTTCCACCCAAAAAATGGCATTACCAAATTCGTCCTTTTTCAACAAATCCAAAGAAATTCTTCTCCCACGAAAACTCTTTCAATCCAACAAAATTCTTCTTAACAAATCTCACAAATAAAACAAATCACCACTATTTACATAACCCACAACCATGACATTCCAAGAATTTTGTCCTTTTTCAACAAATCTCACAAATAAAATAAATCCAACTCATCTTAACAAAATACCACAATAAATAAAACAAAACCAACAAATCACACCAAAAAAACACAAGTTGCATGTAAAAAAAAAAAACTCAGAGCAAAGAAACTTAGCTGGTTTCATTTTGGATAAAAACCTAGGCCACATCATGATGTACATTTCTAGAATAATGGGATCCTTCCACCCAAAGTTTGGATGGTAAACATCTGAATTTTCCTCTTTTCACCATCAATTGAAGCATCAAACTCACACCTCAAACGACGCTTTCTAGAAGACTTGCAGTTGGAAGGTGTTGCTCGTGAATTCCAAATCTCTTTGGGCATTTCTGGAATCTCCAACCACGTTTCTTGAGCCTCTGATTTTGATGGAAAAGAGCTACAGTTCATGGTATTATTGCTCCAAAACCCTAAAATTGAACAAGAGAGTGATGAGGAGAGAGAATGCAAAGAACGAGTGGCCTTCCATAACACTTTGGAAATCACCCAACTAACTAAGCAACCACTCCATGGAACCAGTCACAACTGGCTTACCCGCACAACTCTTTTGATTCGCCTTGATAATTAATGGATCAGATATTTCCACAGCCACGCATGATCTGGATAGTTTAATGCTTTCTCCAGTCTTTACCAATTCGACCAATTTGCATTCCCCAAACTCGGAAGTGCATGGAAATGCATATGGCTCTTTGTTCAAAGACTGAACAAAAAGCGATGTCGTATAATATTTTTTAAAAGTATCACTAGCATAATCAAGATCTCTATAATAGGCAGAAATTTGTCCACAACACAAACAACATGACTAGCATCAAGATGACCTTCTTTGGCCAAAAGAGTTGTCTCCACCACTGCTTGGATTGCTTCATTAAATACATTGTAGTACACTATTGCATAGTCATTTTTACCTTTAATAAAAGTATAAAGACGTGTATCATATCTGTCAACATGTACACTAGAATCCCGCGACATTTACCCTTAATGACTTCCTTGTTATCAATTGAGATCCAACTCCATACCAAGTTCTCATTGACATAGATAATATTATTTGGGTCTTGTAAAGACAGTGTACCATGTCATTCAATAGGCTCACAATTAGTATGTTCATGGGCATAGATATACACTGTATCATATGCATTGCCAATTTTGATGGTACTAAGTATTAAACCAGATCTACCACCATTAAAATAAACATTAACACATTATACTCCACAAGTCAGCTTCAATTACAAGAGAAGCATAGATAGCAACTGCAATAAAGCATACATCTAGATAATTGAATTTTCTTCCAGCGCTCAACGTTCATTTTTTCCAAATCTTTAGTCTTCAAAAGTGTCGTTTTACAATGATCTTTCAAATTGGAATCATTGTCAAGCTCAAAATGATTGTATGAAGCGGTTATACTACCACAAACATCATATTCGGCGATGGTAGGCACACCATTCATATCAACGACTTCAACTTGAACCCATGCTTGTACCGCATGTTGAAATATGGCATTATACATCGTTATGCAATGTCCATTATGGCTTTTCAAAACTTGCACAAAGTGGTTTATCATAACCAGCCGACTGATATTTGACATCAGTATCTATTGACAACAAATCATAATTTGTGAGGCAGATTTGTACCTCTTCTGAAAGAAGAGCGATCATAATTTGTGAGGCAGATTTTCTGTCATCGAAAGTGTACGACTTATGATCAGCAAAAACATAAAAGGCTTGTTGGAGTTGGAAATACCCAAACGAAACACCGGAATCACTAGTACCAACCCCATATCAGTATATGATTCCGAAAATCCTAATGGTTTAGTCCCCGTAAACAAAGTCCCACCCTTTTTACTGAACTCCCACCAATCACTCTCAGCATCCCTAACCGCAAGTAAATACACATCAGATTTCTTATGCAGTATAAAAATAGTTTTTCCTTCAAAAGTAAGAGTGCTAAAAAATGAAACCTGAGAATTTTCTTAATAATAGGATTCTTACCTCGTACAGCTCTAGCGCTTCCTCTCCCCCTTCTAATCGACGGTGGCAGTGTAAGTTGATCTGTATCGGAGTCGGGATCAGTTTGCAAATCAGCAAATGGGAGCATTGTTTTGGAAACTTCATCCGGCGTCGGAAGATGAGGTATAATTTAGTGTAGCTTTTTAGGATGTTTGGCTACATTACGAAAACACTTCATGAACTCGTTGTAGTTTCGAGTAGGCAGTCCCGTTTTTGAGATTTTGGAGGCCCAAGGGCGAACCTACATATTTGGGCCCTAATTAGGTCTAAAAATTTTATGTTTGATTTTTCGGTGCAGACCGAAAAAATAAACAGTTGTTTGGTTCGAATTTTTTGAAGTTTTGATTTTTGGTCCGGACCAAAATAATTCTTTGTTGGCTTTTACATACTTTTATTGAAAATTTAATTTAACAATATTTTTATGTACTTTTATGAATATTACATCAAAAAATTATTATTATATAATAATTCTTGGTCGAAAATGAAGTAATGAAATTCAGAATTTGCAAAATCTTAAAAAATCGAATAAAGAACAAAAATTGAAGAGAAAAGAGAAATTACCCAATAATTTTGAGCGTTTGGCATTGAATTGGAAAACAAGTTGGAGAATTGAATAAGAAACTGAATTTGATTGAAGGAGTTATAGGTTGAAGAGTAAGCGTAATTCTCCACCACATTTGCAGTATTGCAGTGATATTTTCTTTTCTTTTTGTAATATTTTTCCTTTTATTCTTTCTTTTGGCTTTACTTATTTAGGTGATGTGTTTTACGGGCCCTAGGCACCTGCCCCTCTCGCCTAGACCCAAATGCAGCCCTGGGAGTAGGAGAATTGGCGTTAAAAGCACCATCCCGCAATAAGTTTTGCCTCATTTTGAGACAATCGAACTCAAATTCACGTTCAACTTCAACTTCACCTTCGTTTTCCATGTTTCACAGTTGAGCGAGTAAGAATAGAGGAGGAAGAGGATGGTGGATTGAAAGCAGAAGAAAATTTGAAATTTGAAATTTGAAATATGAATTACTATACCTATTGGTCAGATAATTTGTTGAGTTAATTTGGGGATAATTTGTGGGTTGTATTATGTTGTTAGATCCCGAGTTTTATTCTATATTTAATTAATGAACTTCAGATTATTATGTCTTGTCAATTCTTATCAGATTACGATTTAGTTCTGCTTATTTATTGTGATCAAATACCGTTCATTTTATAGTATATTTCAAATTAATTTAATATAATAATAACTATCGGCGCCCAAAAATAGTGAAATTGTGATATCCGTAGTCGGTTAGTTTAAGCTAGCCCAATGTCCATTTGCGCACGAATTGAAACAAAATGTAAATATATGCTTGTTGTGTTAGAAATTGCCAAATTTGGATGTCTTAAGATCATTTTTAGAATCGTTAATGGTGAGACTAATAACTTACTTTTGTCTAGGACGACGTAGGCAAGACATTAATGAATTTAAAGACAAAGAACGCAAACATAAAAGTTGTTGAGAATGAGTTTGAAAATCAAGCATCTACATAAACGTTTTAAACTCTAGAAATGTTTTCTTCCTACATTATACCGTCCTGTTGTTTGATCTTGCAAAAATCGCACTTACATCTAGTAATTATATACAAGCTTGCATGTTAATTCAAAAGTTAAACATTTATTTATATAGTTCCAAAAAAGTCAAAAGAACCGACAATTATGCGGTCGACGAGCATATATGATGGCAAAAATTAATGATACCGCATTGTTGCTTGTTGAATGGTTGTTGTGGGTAGTCTCCAAGCTACAAGAAGGCAAAAACGATCTTAAAGAAGCATCACTTATCTTTTTCACACTATCTTGTGGTCCACTGTTGTTGACAATAAATCCACTTATTGTCTCTCATTTTCTCATCAAATCTCTCACAGTAGCACTAAGTTCCACGATAGAGGATATATCAGTCAATGTTTGAGCGAATTTATTAGACAATAAAACTAAACGACCCCTTCTGAAAAAAGAGCGATCATAATTTGTGAGGCAGATTTCTGTCATCGAAAGTGTACGACTTATGATCAGCAAAAACATAAAAGGCTTGTTGGAGTTGGAAATACCCAAACGAAACACCGGAATCACTAGTACCAACCCCATATCAGTATATGATTCCGAAAATCCTAATGGTTTAGTCCCCGTAAAAAAAATCCCACCCTTTTTACTGAACTCCCACCAATCACTCTCAGCATCCTAACCGCAAGTAAATACACATCAGATTTTTATGCAGTATAAAAATAGTTTTTCCTTCAAAAGTAAGAGATGCTAAAAATGAAACCTGAGAATTCTCTTAATAATAGGATTCTTACCTCGTACAGCTCTAGCGCATCTCTCCCCCTTCTAATCGACGGTGGCAGTGTAAGTTGATCTGTATCGGAGTCGGGATCGGTTTGCAAATCAGCAAATGGGAGCATTGTTTTGGAAACTTCATCCGGCGTCGGAAGATGAGGTATATTTAGTGTAGCTTTTTTAGGATGTTTGGCTACATTACGAAAACACTTCATGAACTCGTTGTAGTTTCGAGTAGGCAGTCCCGTTTTTGAGATTTTGGAGGCCCAAGGGCGAACCTACATATTTGGGCCCTAATTAGGTCTAAAAATTTTATGTTTGATTTTTCGGTGCAGACCGAAAAAATAAACAGTTGTTTGGTTCGAATTTTTTGAAGTTTTGATTTTTGGTCCGGACCAAAATAATTCTTTGTTGGCTTTTACATAGCTTTTATTGAAAATTTAATTTAACAATATTTTTATGTACTTTTATGAATATTACATCAAAAAATTATTATTATATAATAATTCTTGGTCGAAAATGAAGTAATGAAATTCAGAATTTGCAAAAATCTTAAAAATTCGAATAAAGAACAAAAATTGAAGAGAAAAGAGAGAAATTACCCAATAATTTTGAGCGTTTGGCATTGAATTGGAAAACAAGTTGGAGAATTGAATAAGAAACTGAATTTGATTGAAGGAGTTATAGGTTGAAGAGTAAGCGTAATTCTCCACCACATTTGCAGTATTGCAGTGATATTTTCTTTTCTTTTTTGTAATATTTTTCCTTTTATTCTTTCTTTTGGCTTTACTTATTTAGGTGATGTGTTTTACGGCCCTAGGCACCTGCCCCTCTCGCCTAGACCCAAATGCAGCCCTGGGAGTAGGAGAATTGGCGTTAAAAGCACCATCCCGCAATAAGTTTTGCCTCATTTTGAGACAATCGAACTCAAATTCACGTTCAACTTCACCTTCGTTTTCCATGTTTCACAGTTGAGCGAGTAAGAATAGAGGAGGAAGAGGATGGTGGATTGAAAGCAGAAGAAAATTTGAAATTTGAAATTTGAAATATGAATTACTATACCTATTGGTCAGATAATTTGTTGAGTTAATTTGGGGATAATTTGTGGGTTGTATTATGTTGTTAGATCCCGAGTTTTATTCTATATTTAATTAATGAACTTCAGATTATTATGTCTTGTCAATTCTTATCAGATTACGATTTAGTTCTGCTTATTTATTGTGATCAAATACCGTTCATTTTATAGTATATTTCAAATTAATTTAATATAATAATAACTATCGGCGCCCAAAAATAGTGAAATTGTGATATCCGTAGTCGGTTAGTTTAAGCTAGCCCAATGTCCATTTGCGCACGAATTGAAACAAAATGTAAATATATGCTTGTTGTGTTAGAAATTGCCAAATTTGGATGTCTTAAGATCATTTTTAGAATCGTTAATGGTGAGACTAATAACTTACTTTTGTCTAGGACGACGTAGGCAAGACATTAATGAATTTAAAGACAAAGAACGCAAACATAAAAGTTGTTGAGAATGAGTTTGAAAATCAAGCATCTACATAAACGTTTTAAACTCTAGAAATGTTTTCTTCCTACATTATACCGTCCTGTTGTTTGATCTTGCAAAAATCGCACTTACATCTAGTAATTATATACAAGCTTGCATGTTAATTCAAAAGTTAAACATTTATTTATATAGTTCCAAAAAAGTCAAAAGAACCGACAATTATGCGGTCGACGAGCATATATGATGGCAAAAATTAATGATACCGCATTGTTGCTTGTTGAATGGTTGTTGTGGGTAGTCTCCAAGCTACAAGAAGGCAAAAACGATCTTAAAGAAGCATCACTTATCTTTTTCACACTATCTTGTGGTCCACTGTTGTTGACAATAAATCCACTTATTGTCTCTCATTTTCTCATCAAATCTCTCACAGTAGCACTAAGTTCCACGATAGAGGATATATCAGTCAATGTTTGAGCGAATTTATTAGACAATAAACTAAACGACCCCTTCTGAAAAAAAGCGATCATAATTTGTGAGGCAGATTTCTGTCATCGAAAGTGTACGACTTATGATCAGCAAAAAACATAAAGGCTTGTTGGAGTTGGAAATACCCAAACGAAACACCGGAATCACTAGTACCAACCCCATATCAGTATATGATTCCGAAAATCCTAATGGTTTAGTCCCCGTAAAAAAAATCCCACCCTTTTTACTGAACTCCCACCAATCACTCTCAGCATCCCTAACCGCAAGTAAATACACATCAGATTTCTTATGCAGTATAAAAATAGTTTTTCCTTCAAAAGTAAGAGATGCTAAAAAATGAAACCTGAGAATTCTCTTAATAATAGGATTCTTACCTCGTACAGCTCTAGCGCATCCTCTCCCCTTCTAATCGACGGTGGCAGTGTAAGTTGATCTGTATCGGAGTCGGGATCGGTTTGCAAATCAGCAAATGGGAGCATTGTTTTGGAAACTTCATCCGGCGTCGGAAGATGAGGTATATTTAGTGTAGCTTTTTTAGGATGTTTGGCTACATTACGAAAACACTTCATGAACTCGTTGTATTTCGAGTAGGCAGTCCGTTTTTGAGATTTTGGAGGCCCAAGGGCGAACCTACATATTTGGGCCCTAATTAGGTCTAAAAATTTTATGTTTGATTTTTCGGTGCAGACCGAAAAAATAAACAGTTGTTTGGTTCGAATTTTTTGAAGTTTTGATTTTTGGTCCGGACCAAAATAATTCTTTGTTGGCTTTTACATAACTTTTATTGAAAATTTAATTTAACAATATTTTTATGTACTTTTATGAATATTACATCAAAAAATTATTATTATATAATAATTCTTGGTCGAAAATGAAGTAATGAAATTCAGAATTTGCAAAATCTTAAAAAATCGAATAAAGAACAAAAATTGAAGAGAAAAGAGAAATTACCCAATAATTTTGAGCGTTTGGCATTGAATTGGAAAACAAGTTGGAGAATTGAATAAGAAACTGAATTTGATTGAAGGAGTTATAGGTTGAAGAGTAAGCGTAATTCTCCACCACATTTGCAGTATTGCAGTGATATTTTCTTTTCTTTTTTGTAATATTTTTCCTTTTATTCTTTCTTTTGGCTTTACTTATTTAGGTGATGTGTTTTACGGGCCCTAGGCACCTGCCCCTCTCGCCTAGACCCAAATGCAGCCCTGGGAGTAGGAGAATTGGCGTTAAAAGCACCATCCCGCAATAAGTTTTGCCTCATTTTGAGACAATCGAACTCAAATTCACGTTCAACTTCACCTTCGTTTTCCATGTTTCACAGTTGAGCGAGTAAGAATAGAGGAGGAAGAGGATGGTGGATTGAAAGCAGAAGAAAATTTGAAATTTGAAATTTGAAATATGAATTACTATACCTATTGGTCAGATAATTTGTTGAGTTAATTTGGGGATAATTTGTGGGTTGTATTATGTTGTTAGATCCGAGTTTTATTCTATATTTAATTAATGAACTTCAGATTATTATGTCTTGTCAATTCTTATCAGATTACGATTTAGTTCTGCTTATTTATTGTGATCAAATACCGTTCATTTTATAGTATATTTCAAATTAATTTAATATAATAATAACTATCGGCGCCCAAAAATAGTGAAATTGTGATATCCGTAGTCGGTTAGTTAAGCTAGCCCAATGTCCATTTGCGCACGAATTGAAACAAAATGTAAATATATGCTTGTTGTGTTAGAAATTGCCAAATTTGGATGTCTTAAGATCATTTTTAGAATCGTTAATGGTGAGACTAATAACTTACTTTTGTCTAGGACGACGTAGGCAAGACATTAATGAATTTAAAGACAAAGAACGCAAACATAAAAGTTGTTGAGAATGAGTTTGAAAATCAAGCATCTACATAAACGTTTTAAACTCTAGAAATGTTTTCTTCCTACATTATACCGTCCTGTTGTTTGATCTTGCAAAAATCGCACTTACATCTAGTAATTATATACAAGCTTGCATGATGTTAATTCAAAAGTTAAACATTATTTATATAGTTCCAAAAAAGTCAAAAGAAACCGACAATTATGCGGTCGACGACATATATGATGGCAAAAATTAATGATACCGCATTGTTGCTTGTTGAATGGTTGTTGTGGGTAGTCTCCAAGCTACAAGAAGGCAAAAACGATCTTAAAGAAGCATCACTTATCTTTTTCACACTATCTTGTGGTCCACTGTTGTTGACAATAAATCCACTTATTGTCTCTCATTTTCTCATCAAATCTCTCACAGTAGCACTAAGTTCCACGATAGAGGATATATCAGTCAATGTTTGAGCGAATTTATTAGACAATAAAACTAAACGACCCCTTCTGAAAAAAAGAGCGATCATAATTTGTGAGGCAGATTTCTGTCATCGAAAGTGTACGACTTATGATCAGCAAAAACATAAAAGGCTTGTTGGAGTTGGAAATACCCAAACGAAACACCGGAATCACTAGTACCAACCCCATATCAGTATATGATTCCGAAAATCCTAATGGTTTAGTCCCCGTAAAAAAAATCCCACCCTTTTTACTGAACTCCCACCAATCACTCTCAGCATCCCTAACCGCAAGAAATACACATCAGATTTCTTATGCAGTATAAAAATAGTTTTTCCTTCAAAAGTAAGAGATGCTAAAAAATGAAACCTGAGAATTCTCTTAATAATAGGATTCTTACCTCGTACAGCTCTAGCGCATCCTCTCCCCCTTCTAATCGACGGTGGCAGTGTAAGTTGATCTGTATCGGAGTCGGGATCGGTTTGCAAATCAGCAAATGGGAGCATTGTTTTGGAAACTTCATCCGGCGTCGGAAGATGAGGTATATTTAGTGTAGCTTTTTTAGGATGTTTGGCTACATAAACGAAAACACTTCATGAACTCGTTGTAGTTTCGAGTAGGCAGTCCCGTTTTTTGAGATTTTGGAGGCCCAAGGGCGAACCTACATATTTGGGCCTAATTAGGTCTAAAAATTTTATGTTTGATTTTTTGGTGCAGACCGAAAAAATAAACAGTTGTTTGGTTCGAATTTTTGAAGTTTTGATTTTTGGTCCGGACCAAAATAATTCTTTGTTGGCTTTTACATACTTTTATTGAAAATTTAATTTAACAATATTTTTATGTACTTTTATGAATATTACATCAAAAAATTATTATTATATAATAATTCTTGGTCGAAAATGAAGTAATGAAATTCAGAATTTGCAAAATCTTAAAAAATCGAATAAAGAACAAAAATTGAAGAGAAAAGAGAAATTACCCAATAATTTTGAGCGTTTGGCATTGAATTGGAAAACAAGTTGGAGAATTGAATAAGAAACTGAATTTGATTGAAGGAGTTATAGGTTGAAGAGTAAGCGTAATTCTCCACCACATTTGCAGTATTGCAGTGATATTTCTTTTCTTTTTGTAATATTTTTCCTTTTATTCTTTCTTCTTTTGGCTTTACTTATTTACGGTGATGTGTTTTTACGGCCCTAGGCACCTGCCCCTCTCGCCTAGACCCAAATGCAGCCCTGGAGAGTAGGAGAATTGGCGTTAAAAGCACCATCCCGCAATAAGTTTTGCCTCATTTTGAGACAATCGAACTCAAATTCACGTTCAACTTCACCTTCGTTTTCCATGTTTCACAGTTGAGCGAGTAAGAATAGAGGAGGAAGAGGATGGTGGATTGAAAGCAGAAAGAAAATTTGAAATTTGAAATTTGAAATATGAATTACTATACCTATTGGTCAGATAATTTGTTGAGTTAATTTGGGGATAATTTGTGGGTTGTATTATGTTGTTAGATCCCGAGTTTTATTCTATATTTAATTAATGAACTTCAGATTATTATGTCTTGTCAATTC